>NC_034598.1:66350348-66381057 GCF_900095145.1 Mus pahari
GGAGGAATGAAGTATCCACACGATGGTCTTCTTTCTTGGTTTTCTTGTGGTTTTCAAAATGTATCTTGGGTATTCTAAGTTTCTGGACTAATATCCTCTTATCAGTGAGTGCATATCTAGTGACTTCTTTTGTGATTGGGTTACCTCACTAAGGATGAAAATTTTAAAACCCCAATCAATTCAGCTTTTCTGACGTGGTTCTCCAATGTTCTAACAGTGCTCAGCAGTTTCCTTTTTAGCTTAACCAAGCCTGGCCTGTACCATATAGAGCAAAAACAAATTCACTCTTAAATAGGAGAGGGAATTCTTACATTTCAATAGGATACATTTATGATGGCTGTTTCTTGATGTTTCTGCCTCACTCCTATGCCAAATTTCAAACTCTAGCATCTATTGATGCAGTTGTTGACTTAATCAGCCACATCTTTAACAAAGTTGATGATTATCATTTGGACTAAGCCACAGAATACCATAAAAGCCTCAAGGCAATAGGCAGCTGACAGAATCTTATTTAAAATTGCACACTTAAGATACTTCTTTGAAATGTGTTTGTCTTGAAAACCTCATTCTGATGTTTTCATCTTAGACCCAGCAGAAAATGGCTTTTTTACGATTCTCTTTCTAAGACACTAGGCATCATATATATTTTATTTAAGAAAAAAATGCTTTTTATTCTTTTTATGACCTTGCTCTAATAAACTTGCATCAATACAGTTCAAAACGACTTACAACTCTTTGCCTGGAAACACCTGAAAAGCTCTTTTTGTGGAGATTGGATTTTTCTTTTTATATTTTGCTTTCTTTTCCATTATACTTTTCCCATTAAAGTGATGATTATTTTCTAGAAAAGAAACCTGTAGCCTTGAGAGTGACAATGTTTTTTTTTTTCCCATAATTTACCAGAAAATATCATGTTATGTCTTTAGCACAAAACAGCCAAGGTGACTTTTTGGTGATGAATTCTATTGCTTTAGAAATTGGCAAGATGATTGCCGCAAAAGTACGGAGAAGGGGGGAGACATGGAGACATGTGCTTTCTTTACTAATGTTTCTGGGGTGGAATATTGAGCTCCCTGAAACAGAGAAACAGAGAGTTCCTAGTATTAGTGTTTTTTTTTACAAGCATTAGGACTTGTTTCCACTTTGTTTTAGCCAACTTTCTTCCCTGGCCAGGTCCCCGAGCTTCTCTCTTCTCCTCTCTTTGCAGTGAGTCCCACCAACCTGTCCCAGTTTAACCTACCTGCGCCCAGTATGATGCGCTCCAGCAGTATCCCTGCCCAGGACTCCTCCTTTGACCTCTATGATGATGCCCAGCTTTGTGGTAGTGCAACGTCTCTAGAGGAAAGGCCACGCGCTGTCAGCCACTCCGGCTCATTCAGGGACAGCATGGAGGAAGGTAATGAGGATGGGAACCGGGGAAGATTAAAAAAAAAAAAAAAAAAAAAAAAAAAAAAAAAAGAAAGAAAAGATTCAGCGAGTGTTCTCATTTTGAGCTTGCTACAGTTTGAGGATACTTTATTATTTCTTTATGTATTAAGACGTACGTCAGTTTCTTTTAAAATTGGTGCTTGGCTATAGAATGGTTTGGGATAAATCCAATGTTCTTGTAACAGATAGACACAGAGCTCTTGAGGAGCTTGACGTATGTATCACGAGATGGAACAAATGTTTAAGTTGACACCTTCATCCTTCATTAAAGAGCTATAAGGGCACATAAGCCATAGAAGATTTATTTTATATAGCTATTGTATATTTCTAACTTCTATTCTTAGAAGATCTATTTGCTGTTAGCTACTGTGTCGGTTTAGAATTTATGTTCTACCTACATTTTACAGGTCATATTTTCATCAAATGGTAATGAGATTTCTACCTGGGCTAATACATGTCTTATTTTGGACAGTTGCACATGAAGGCCCTAAACAAATCCACTCAAATATTCCAGGAAGCTAAATCAACATTAAAATGCACACGTTTTCTCAAGTGTACATATTATCTAAAAGTCAACACTAATTCAAGAAATTTTCCTTTAATTTAATAAATCATTTTTAATTACCCATGATGAGAGCATATGGCATGCAGATCAGAACGCCTGCCAGTTAAGGGTACAATCAAACTGAGCACAGCAATCCAAAGTGACTAGAGGGAAGTCAAACACGAAAGCCATCGTTTAATAATCGTGTGCAACGCAAAACTCTTAAAACCTTGAAATGCACTGGAAGGGAAGCCTGTAGCCTTGAGTTGTCCATAGAATGAACTCAGGAGAGTTTTCTCGCACTGTGAGCTACAGCTTCTCCTCCATTCACTTCGTAGATGTCTCACGTGGATGAGATTCACTTTAAACAACAGCTCTCCCTCCTTTTCCATTGTAGCTTCTCCTGTAACAGATTTTATGACTATGTTGAAATAGCTATCAAAATGGATGCCTGCTCTTCGGGTCATTACTGTAGATTTAATATGCTAACATTACACCAGTTGCCCAACTTTCCCTCTTCCTTTTTGCATAATATCCAAACCAGTCAGCTCCCTGTGACAGATGGTGGTCAGCTGATGCTTCAGCATACAGCACAAAATATAACTAATCTGAAATGTTCGACTCCTGTATGTTTGAAGTAGCAGTGTCATGTGCTTGCACAAAAGCCCCTTATATGTTTTCTTTTTTCTCGGATATTTTATTTATTTACATTTCAAATGTTATCCCCTTTCCGTTCTCTGGAAACCCCCTATCCCATCCCCATTCTACTCTGCTAAACATTGGGATGACTTTTCAGACTGTTCATTGACAAGTAGAATATTGTTTGTTGTTGGAAAATTTTGGCATCCAGTGCATGAAATTTAAATAATACAAATTGCTGAAAGCTAACCTGAGTGGGCAAAAAGAGCTCTTTCCTGCCCATGCATCGAGTGTTAAACTATTAAGCCCTGCTTAAATTGTGATCTACAATGAAGGCAGTCTCGGACTAGATTGAATTCTTGCTCAATGCTCACACTGACAGATAAGGAAACCACACCGCGAACTACAAAGCAATAGAGCTTTCAAGATCAAGTGGTGGGAAGAGCTTGAGAATGGACTTCTCTGAGTCATTGTCCATCTTCTTTCTGGTACTTTAGGCTAATTCTTGTCATTTCTTTTTCACTAAAGAGCTATGTAGAGATGGAAAGAATTGGCCTTTTCTGAAGATGACTGGCTGAAAGAACAATGCTTTGCACACCTAATAAAGTAATAGTATTATCCTGAGCTCTAGAGATTATTTTTCATCATGCTTTTCATAAACCTTTATCTACTAATAAGCATTTTAAAAGAGACTCTGGAAATTAAAGTATTGGACTAGTAGGTAACAATGGTTATTTTGCAAGCACCAGTGGCTAAGATGAACCCCCCAATGCCCACGTAGAAAGCCAGCTGATGTTGTGCATACCTGTAAGCTTAGCATGGAGTGATAGAGGCAGGAAAATTCCCAGAGCTCCCTGGGCAAAATGCCTAGGTGAAAAGGCAAGCATCACTTCAGTGGGGGACCCTTCACTTGGCCTTGAGGTGATAAAGGAAGCAACCTGATATCCTACCCTGGCTACCAGCCCACATTCTTGGGCATGCACTGATCAGACTGCATACACCTGTGCACATGCGCGCGCGCGCGCGCGCGCGCGCGCGCAAACACACACACACACACACACACACACACACACACAAAGTAAAAATGAAAAGACTTTTCTTGATCTCCTTCTCTCAAATTTTATCCTTTGCCATCTGGGTAGGCACTATGGTACAGCTTCCATGTGTCTTTGTAAAACTTAGAAATTCCCTCTATGCCCTTGAACTGCGCAATTGACCTCATTAGCATGTGGATGACAGTGTAATTTTCTTCTTTGTGCCTCTTGACTTCTTTCTGAGAACACAGGGCTATATCTTATATATGTATGACCCCAGGATCTTGCAAGGATATCATGTATTGCGTATATTCAGCTAATGTTTATCTAAGGGATGAATTCAAGGCAAAAACCAGTGTTTTTTCCATAAGAAAAAAAAAAACAGGAAGGCCTTTTCTGTAAACATAAGCATAATTTCACCTGCCTTTTGGATTTAATACATTTTAAGTTCAAATGTAATGGCAGACCTTCGACTGTGATGACATTGTATTTGATATGTATCAATGAGTCAGAATGAAATTTCATCTTAACTTTTATCTAGATGTAAAACTGTTTTTTATGTTATTAAAATTTATGAAGAATTGATTCCCCATTTCAAAGAACATAACCACTCCATCACAATAAAGAGATAGCAAATTGAATCAAGTACTCATTCCCTTGAAAATATTCAGAGAAAAAAATCTGAACCTGGATCTTTATGTTAGGAAAACCATATTCAGTAAACATGATACACAAAGACTTTTAGAAGATTTTAGATTCCTTTCCATTACATATGGGATATTTTCGCAGCTTCCAATATGTAAAAGCACACTGTGGGCCTTGTGCCTTGGTGAGTGAATATGGCCAGTGTGGAAATGGGGCCTCTTGACAGTTGGGTCTTTACGACCTCTGCAGTTAACGTCTTTTCAGAACCCAGTCATCTTCTGTGGTTAGCTCACATCCCTAGGCACCTGTTCCTTATGTTTTGAGTAAAAGTGTGGACTCACAAATCGGCTTCCTTCTGTTAACCATGTTGTTGTTTTCTCCAGTTCACGGCTCTTCACTGTCATTGGTCTCTAGCACCTCATCCCTTTACTCCACGGTAAGTACGCTCTGCTTTTCAGCCTGTGCCATGTGCAGAGGACCACATAAACAGATACTTATAGAGCAGCCGCCTAGTAAAATAGGGCCATTCTGTGGTCTGCTCGTTTGTCTTTCACTTGACTTGGGTGCATCCCTTATGATCAGTGAATCCGTGTAAAACCACGTCATAAAATGTGTTAGAGTGGGACACAGACTCTGTAAACCATGCTTACGCCCCACCCTGTGTCTTGTCTTCCTCTGATCCATGGATAATAATTATTTTATAGCATATTCTCCAGTTACCATTTTTAAGTTTCTTTTCAGGGATGATTGTGCCCATAGGAGCTTTAAGAGCCAGAAATATTTGTTGTTGTTGTTGTTGTTGTTATTGTTGTTTGTTTGTTTGCTTTGCTTTCCCTCTAGGAAAAAAATAATACCTTCTACAAGGAATTTCCTCCTTAAGATTATTTCTCAAGAGATGGATACAGTGTTCCAGCTTCCCCAGTGTGAAATACTATCATTAATTTTTGCAAAAGTGAGAATGTTTGTCCTTGAAGGCATTTCCTTCTCTTTTAAATACCAATTATGCAATTACAAGATAGGGAAGATTCCTTCAGTGAAGGGTTCAAAGAAGATAAGGAGTCTCATCTAGCATTAAGTTACACGAGCAGCCTTTACTTTTGTGGGGAAAGGGCATGAGATGGGTTTTATTACATTTTATACATATGTATAGCATCCTTCCATCACCCTGGGTCCCCTCGTCCCATACCCTGCTGCTTCCTTTCCCTACCTCCAAGCCCCTCCTACTTTTGTATATTATCTTGATGTGTCTTTCAACTATTTTTGCTACACATATCCATACATATAAATATATAGGTTTGCACGATATAGCCTTTGCTTATAAGTTAACCTAGCTTATTTCCTGCTTTGTATATGCCTTTAAATCACAGACTGTCAGTTAAAGACACAATTCTCTCTCTCTCTCTCTCTCTCTCTCTCTCTCTCTCTCTCTCTCTCTCTCTCTCTCTCTCCTTTCCTATCTTGCTACCCTTCTATCTGTAAACCTTCTTCCTCACAAATGTCTCTTTCACTTTCATGTCGACATGTTTTGTTTTGTGATTTACCGAGTTGAACCAGGGCAATCTGGGTGACCATAGCTTGGGATCTATCGGTTAAAGACTGGTAGGCTTAGCAGTGCCTATAAACTACAGAGTATTTTCTTCCAGAATCCATCAGTAACCAAACAGTGCAACAAAAAAGGGTTTGAAGCTATAGAAGGGTAGGAATGGAAAGGCAAACTGTGATGGTTAGAAGGTATACATGAAAAATAGTATGTCAAATCATTGTATGGAGACTGGAGAGATGAGACGATGGTTAAGAACACTTGATGTTCTTGTAGAAGACCTGGGTTATGTTCTCAGAACCCACATGAAGACATAAAACCATCTGTGATTCCAATTCTGGGGATCTGACACCCTGTTCTACCTCGATAGTGGAATCCTCTTGTAGATAGGCTGTTCACAGTGAGAACTGAAATGGTAAGGAATGCTAGGTAAAGACGAAATGTGCACTCTTACCTAGTACAGTTAGCAGTGATGGTATTTGTCAGACAAGTTGCCAAATGTTCTGCACTGCTCCTATAAGATCTGACTTCCTTGCCTGTAGGATCTTTGCAAGCTGTAAGTCACGGGCTTGTCATTGGCCAAAGTGTCACCTCCAGAAGTTTGGCATCTGTATGCTTTTGTCTAAAAATGTAAACTTCTGAGTTCTGTTTTTAGTTTGTTTGCTTGTTTGTGTTTTAAAAGGATGGGTATGACAGTGCATGCCTTTAATTTCAGCATTCAGGAGGCAAGCAGAACTCTGTGAGTTCAAGGCCAGACTGGATTACATAGCAAATTCTGGGATAGTTATGTCTATATAGAGAGAGTTATATCTCAATATTAATGACATGAATGAAAATATCAAGTGACAGTAAGGTGAATCTCTCTGCATTTGCAGTCCTCCTTAGCTAATGACAAAGACGTTCAAACCGGCCACAGCCTCTGCCACCTCCTCTTTTCTTCCTTATATTAAAGATGTTTGTGTTCCTGGCTGTCATGGTTGTATTTCCTAATATTTATATCCAACTAAACGACAAAGCAAAGGGAAGTCTAGACATCTGTATGATGATCAGCTTTAAATACTTAGACGTTTTTAAGTTTTTAGATATATGACACTGTTTTATATTACTGATCCCTACAGTAGAATTTTTCAATGGTGAAATATGAACATTTTTACCGATCTCATTCTCTTGTATGTTCTGATTTTCACTGATTTCATGGGAAGAAGGCCTGCTCTTCGTCCTTGTGCATATCCTTCAGAAACACAAAGACAATGCCAGGAAGTGATATTTAAATATAACTGTAAATGGCTTGAGAAATACAGAAATCAGATGATATTTTTACTTAGGCAAGACATTTCCTCTTGCTTACTACCTTTTTAGTATGTTAGTCTTGATTTTAAAGTCACCAAAAACTTGATGTAATCAAACTCCACTATAATATCACTAAACCCAATTCTAAGCCACCAGAAGAGATAGAATATTATATTTGTCTCATTGCTCCATTTTTGTGGTATTAGGTCTTACTGGTAAAAATAACCATGGAATATGAAAGGAGGCAAGGATTTAAGAAATAATAGGTCTTGAAACTCCGCTATGAGAAAATCCATGCTACATAGCACATTAATATCTAACTAACATCCGTACCTTGGGGTTATTTTAATGAAAATGTGATGGTGAGAAGATAATGTTTTGCTTCATCTAAATAAAGTAGATCTCTTTAAAAGGAACATCAATTATTTATTGAGTCTTTATAATTTTAATGTAATCTGAGAAAGCCTAACAGCCAAATATAGTCAAAGTAAAATGATGTACAGAATATTAGGTAGTTGAAGAAAATTGTTAATAAGGCTTAAAGAAGTTATTGACTTAATTGTTTTTGCTTACATTGCAAATCCAAACATCAAACCTAATATAGTACCTTAGAATTACTAGTATTTCAAAAAAACAAAAATATTCAATTAAGCAGCTAAAAACAAGGTGTAAAATAAATAAGATGAATGTCTGAATTGGTTTTAAATACACAGTTTTGTTATTAAACCAAAGTCTTCATAGTTAGAGAGTTAGCAGATTATGGATACCAGAATATACATACATCATGACATTCTTAGAATGTCGAAAAAAAGAGAAACATGAAATTCAGGTTAGAAGAGACACTTGAATAATATATACCCAGATAGTTATGATTTTTGCATTGTGTATATATTCGTGTGTGTGTGTGTGTGTGAGAGAGAGAGAGAGNAGAGAGAGAGAGAGAGAGAGAGAGAGAGAGAGAGAGAGAGAGAGAGAGAGAGAAAGCCTTCTGGAAGAAGACAGGCAAAATGAATTCAGGCTTTTATACATCAACTAATCACAAAATGTCCCCAAAGCAACAACAGGTGACAAGACCATTTTCAGCTCTTTTTCACCAAGTGGCAATGGGCAGAGTGATTTTGTTCAGCAACATTACACACTCTCCAGTTCTTTCCAGATTGCTGCAGCCTCCCAAATGTAATGGTGCACATAACTCATTTGCTGGCATTTCCTAGCCTAGCATGAAGTTGGAAAAAAGACCTGAGATTCTTCTATATAGAAGCATACAGCACCCTGCCATTTGTATACCAATTCTCATGTCCATAAGCACACAGTCAGCATTATTTGGCTGTCTCTTTTATTATCACCTTAACACAAAGGATGCTGTTTTCTAGTTGACGAGCCCACCAATAAACTTAATAACCATTAAGGAAAATTAAGGGAAATAGGAATTAGTAACATCTACTTTCTATTATTAACAACAATGGCCAGGTTTCCCCTGTAAGCTTCATTTGTCGTTAAATTTCATGGGATCCAATATATATTTTTAGTACAAGGTTTGTTTTTTATGGTCTCCGTAGAGCTTAAAATCTTTCATTGTCGTGAGTTGTGTTATATACATGTAGTTTGAAATACTTTGTATCATATATTACTTGATGTCATATGTAAATATCCATTTTATTCCTACAGTATACTGTTTCATTATATTAGTTATACTTATTGCTTACTCTGATGTTAGATCATGAAAGTTGTAAATACATCTTAAAATTATTTTATTCATTTCTACATATAGAAAAAGTTAACCTTAGTTTCATAATTAAAAATCCTTCTTTCTTTTTCTTTTTCATTTTTTTACAGGCTGAAGAAAAGGCTCATTCAGAGGTAAAAAAATCTGCACCATTTTAATCTTTGAAAACCAGCCTTGGTTTAGGATGAAATCAGTCTCATTGCCACTAGAGGGTGCTTGTTTCACTAATACAGCTATGAGACTTGTGGTGGAAATTCATCTGTGGCCAAGGAGTTGCTTCTTATCGAATGTGAGAGGAAGTTTTAACAGCAAGCTTTCCTCTTATATTTTGCCCTAGTCTTAGCTCAGCAACTAGTAAGTTATCTATGCTAATAGTCACTCATTAATTCATTAAAGACTTTTGCTTTAACATAGTAAAACCATATATCCATTTCATTGTCTTTCCTCACTGCCTAAGGGACACTCTAGGATTTATGAAACTATAGAGGGTGAAGCATAAGGTCTTTTCCACACAGGTACCACAATCCCTGCATATTTATTTGTGATATGACTGTGACTTACTCCTTTATGTATAAGGGATGCATTTCCCAAACACATACTTGATTGCAATGATTTATAAAAATCAACCCTCTGCTTGGACAGAAAATTCTTTACTATTGTAAAAAAATACAACACAAAAAACAAACAAAACCCATGGCCTAGCCTAGGAGTGAAGGGTGGATTAAATGAGGACTTTATTCATGGAGGCTGAATAGATGGCTCAGCAGATAGGAGTATGTACTGCTCTTGCAGAAGGGCCAAGATTGCTCTCAAACTCACAACCTTCCCTGCTTCAGCCTGTCAAGATAACATGTGTATGTGATCACGCCCAGGCCAGATGGCTTTTCAAAAACCAAACCTGTGAGCCACTGTGTAGCTCCTAAAGCCAACTAACATGTCTCGGGAGAAAGCTTTCAGGAGTTGGTTCTCTCCCATTATAGTAGGCTCTGGGGATTGAACTCGGGTTGTCAAGCTTGCCTTTACCCCAAGAGCCATCTTGGTAGCCCCTCCAATTTCTCTTCTGTATTTAGTTTGGGCCTATAGCCCATGAAATAGTGCCATCCACATAAAAAGCAGATTCTTCCTACCTCAGTTAAACACGTGCCCAGAGGTGTGTGTACTAGGTGATCTGAGATCACAGCAAGGTAAGAGGAAAGATTAAACAGCTGAACGAGGTTGATCTCAGACTCTAGACTACAGATGCCCAGAAATGTAAGTCACCTTCCACTTCAAGATAGGGTTTCTTGTGGTTGATGTTTATCCAGAGCAGCTAGCCCACAAGCTACAGAGGATCCGCCCATCTCTGACGGTCATCTTGAGGTAGAAGCATGAGAATTAGATTCTTGTGCTGCAGTGCCCACCATAAAGCGAGTTCTGCTGATTCAAATATTCATGATTGTTTAACAAGTGCCTTTCCTATTGAGCCATTTCCCCAGTCCTCTCCCAACCCCTTGTCACACTTGTCACAATTCTTGTGGCTACTAGAGAGTGAACCTCTGGCTTTATCCTGTGTTAGGCAACTAGGTAATACTAGTCACAAATCCCTCACTGAGGTAGATCCACAGCTCACTTCCTTCACAAACATCTGTAGCTCAGAGGGATATGACATGTCCATGCGCATACATGGACATGGACACACAAACACATAACTTAAACACAAATCTTAAACTTTATTCATGGTGAAGTGACAATTCCCTTATCGGTTTACACTGGTGCTGAGAAAATGAGTACCTTGAAAACGGACTCGCAGAATTCTCCCTTATTTTACAGTTTGGATATTTACAAAACATTTCTGCTCAGAGCTTATAGTAAGTCAGTGAATAAGGTCATTCTAGGAAGCATTAGCTATAAATTATCTATTCCCCATTAAGGTTCCATCCCATAAATTTCTTACTGTGTGTGGTGATACCTGCTTATACTCCCTGCACTCAAGAACCTGAGGCAAGATAATCACATATTTGAGCACAGCCTGGGTTACATGTTAATATCCTATCTCAAGAAGAAAAAAAAATGTTTTCAAATATGGACTCATTAAGTATTTAAATCAAGGTTTTGTGTATTATAAGATATACTATACTTTTGAAAAATCTTACAAGATATAGAAAACTAAAATGTGTGTGTTATGCATCTGAGATTTTCAGAAAAATTGTGGGGTGAATCATTTACATTTAAAAAATCAAGAAAACTGTGTAGATGTTGTATATGAATTTTTAAATATCATTTATGCTTGAGTTTTTATCACAGTAATGTTTTAGAAGGATCAGAATCCGCAGAGGCAGTGAACTCTTTCATGAGTCCTACAGGACTTACAAGGTGAACCAATTATATAGTTTGATGAGCAGGTTTTATTTCCCAACATGGAAGTTTTAGAAATTCAGTCCTCTCTCCATAAGTACCACTTGTGAGCCATGATATAGCTGGCATCCACCTCTCTTTAAGGAGTTGTTAGTGAGTCATCTGTGTTTGGTATACTTAGCTTCTTGTAATAAAGCCTTCGTTTTAATGGCTCATTGAGTATATTGGACTTTTTAATTGCACAGCAAATCCATAAGCTACGGAGAGAACTGGTTGCCTCCCAGGAGAAAGTTGCTACCCTCACATCTCAGCTGTCAGCAAATGTAAGTTGCCTTTTATTGTTTAAAGACATCAGAACAAAGTTTTGCCTCATTAGAGGGAACGGTCTTATCCACAAAGTTGAAACGTCCATAGTTATGTGATGTAAGGTGCTGGAAAGGAGAATCCATATGAAGGTGAAACTTTCTTCCCACTCATGAATAGACTACAAATCCAAACGGATGAGTGACAGCATGGTAAAATGAAACAAACAAACAAACAACAACAACAACAACAAACAGTGCCTATGTTAGAAAATTACAAACTAAAATAAGGATTACAAATGTTACCTCTTTCCTTGTGTCTTACTTTTGCCATTTAATATGCAGGAAACTTTCCTAAGTCAAACTTTAATAAGGGCTGTCAATATTTTACTTTGGAAGACATAATATTCTTGTGCCCTATCTCTTTCAGCAATTCACGGAGCCTACAATATAGTCTAAAATCAAATAACTCGAATCTAAAAATGATGGTTTGGCTCCATTGTATGTACATTAAATGCAGCTCTCTCAAGATACGTTGGCTGCCTTCTTAGAGCAGCTTAGAACAATCCACATTTGCTGGCACGAAAGCAACTTACATTTGTGAAAACAGAGACAACAAAGACTACCAATTACATTAACCTTTTTCTATTGAATGTCTTTCCCAGCTCTCAGGAGGAATTGGCGTAGTGCAGCTATGACACAGGAGAACGTGTGGCATTGTGCCCAGTCCTAAGGAGCAGTATGTGAGAGGCACTGCAGCGGGTGTTGAAACCCCTGCGAAGCTGCCATATGCCCTCTATCTTCTTAGCTCACTCCTGCTGTGTGGCTTTGGACTTCTCCCTCTCTTACCACTGTCGCATCTTTGCTCCTCCAAGGAGATTTCTTTTTCCTCCTAGACAAAGCATGACATATCAAAAATGAACAGGTGCGGGACCATAGCATATGACCTTGTGATATGAATCCACAGGAAATAAGTCACTTCACTCACTGTGAATTGATTTTTAGCACTGTGTCTGAGTTAACATTCTGTTTTAACTTCAGGGAAATAATATTAATGTGAGATAGACTATTACTGTTCATAAAGCTTGTTAGGAGATGCTCAATAATTAGAATACATTTCTTCTTTCTTGCTAGAAAATAACATTTTTTTTTACCCACTGTGGTTCTCTAACTTTAAATATTAAAGAGATAGTTTTGAGACGATTGTAAAATGTATGCTACAGCTGCAGTGTTACAGAACTGCTTAGTTCCTGAACTTGTTCGCAGAGGACAAGGATCAGTATAAAAGACACAGACACACTGGCTTACATTTGTCTTCAGTAAAGAAGTCTTAGCATCCAGCTCATCCATGGTGATCATGGTTTATTGCTGCATCTTTATCTACTTTTGTGGTACTCTGGATGGATGTGCCAGGCAAACGTCTTATCGTCTGAGCTATATCCAGTCCTAGAGGTTTGGTTTGGTTTGGTTTAGCTTTGTTGTTGTTGTTGTTATTGTTTTGTTTTTCAATTTCTATCTGTAAATAAAGACAGATCTTTTACTTAAAAGTCGTATAGCCTATGACCTGAACTCCAAGCTATGTCACTCTTTACTTATTAACTTATTCAGACTGTAAGTAAACTTTGTGTTTGGTTACATAGGGAGGATTGTTATATGAACGTGTAGTCTGCATCCTTCACAAAGACAGGTTTTGATGAGCATTTTTCAATTAAGAATCATTTAAGAAACATTCACTTCCTCTGAATCCATGACTATCCATGTTAGATTCTAATGACTTCATCCATGACCACCCGTGTTAGATCCTAATGACTTCATCCATGACCACCCGTGTTAGATCCTAATGACTTCATCCATGACCACCCNCTAATGACTTCATCCATGACCACCCGTGTTAGATCCTAATGACTTCATCCATGACCACCCGTGTTAGATCCTAATGACTTCATCCATGACCACCCATGTTAGATCCTAATGACTTCATCCATGACCACCCATGTTAGATCCTAATGACTTCATCCATGACCACCCGTGTTAGATCCTAATGACTTCATCCATGACCACCATGTTAGATCCTAATGACTTGAGTTGATTAGTTTCATTTCTATGATTTGTATGTTCCATGCTGGGACTTGACATTAATAAATCTTTTTCAACTTGTTGAACTTGACAGTTTGATGGAGCAGAGTGGTAAATCAGGAAGGTATCCAGTGGGCACTCTTCTCATTGGATTAGCAGATTAAAGTTCCAGTCAGTGAAGCAGTCATACAGTCGGCCATCACTCCTTGCAGACTTGCTCTGAAAACAGTTGTATTGAGCCACAAGGGACCATATAGAAAGCTTATTCTCCTAGAGCAGCTCAGAAAAGAGCAAGGTCACTATGGCAAATGCTCTTTCTTGGCCTCCTCTGAGTCATTATCCCTCCAGCAGAGAGAAGAAAGCAAAGCAAGATCCCCGCCAGCTCTGTGCTGATACACAGGGTCGCATGTAGAAGCCAGATTCCCCTGGAGCTCTCTCCCACATATTCATGCCAGTAGGATGAATGCTTCCTTTTCCTCTCTAGTTCTTTCTTGGGCATGCCAAGTCTCGGCCCTTAGATAATTTTGAAACATGAAACAAAACCCACTATTGCTGACGTTTTTCAAAGATACATCCAAGTGAGTGTGTAATGAAACAAAAGGTAATTTTGCCTTCGGGAAATAAATATTTTTAACTAAACATTTCTTAGCTCCAGTATTTTCTGGGAATGTGTTCCATTTGTTTGCTCTATTTAATGTATTTTCATATGGAATGCAGCTGTTTCTTCTGCTTTTCTCTCAATTTCCTTGGACTATCTGTACCTATTAATGGTAACACTGATTAAAATTCTATGCAGTACCAGAGAAATACAATACTTTGCATGTGATTAAGAGTAGAACTTATTTCAACTATACTTTTCAAATGCAATCCTTAAATGCATTATATATATATATATATATATATATATATATATATATATATATAATTTCATTCTATGGCAATATGTGCAATGTAGTCTTTATATATAATAGCATTTTATCTTGCTGTGAAAATCACAGTCATTTTCTTTGTGTGAATCACATTATATAGTATAATTCCATGGCCATTATAAAAAGCAGTACTTCTTAACCATCAGTTAAGCATCTCTATTTTAGTGCATGGCAGGTTTCCTCTCACAAGACTCTGTCCTAATCTCATGTTAATACATTGTACTCTATTTTTTTAAAATATGCAACTGCTAAAAACAGTTACAATCCTATAACCTCAACCATCACCTTGAAAATTCTATTTTTTTTCTTCTAAAAGTTACAAAGTTTCACATACAGGGTAATAAAAAATGATCATTGATGAAAAAAATGTTCCTCCTTTACCCCTTTGTTCCTCTCTCATTCTTTGTATTTAGTGAAAAATTTAACAGTCATTATTTTTGAGTTCACAAAGTTAATCTCATAAACTAAGCCAAGAAGATGTAAGCATAAAATGATAGTTTTCTAATATAATGTTAACTTTATACTTTCCATTAACAATAACATGAATCAAAATGATATTTCACTACCTATTATTGGGCCTTTAATGAAAAATTAGTAAAAAAGCAAATTTAAGGAGATTAGAAATTTATATTTATCTTAGCTAGAGTTGCTTCAGTGAAACACCAAAATGCAAGTTGGGGAGGAAAGGGTTTAGTTGGCTTACATATCCATATTGCTGTTCAACCTTGAAGGAAGTCGGGACAGGAAGTCAAACGAGCAGGAACCTGAGGCAGGAGCTGATACAGAAACCATGGGGGGATGCTGCTTACTGGATTGCTCATCATGGCTTGCTCAACCTGTTTTTTTTTATAAAACTGTGGATCACCAGCTCAGGGATTGGGCCCTTCCTCTTCAATCACTAATTAAGAAAATATCCTACAGACCTGCTATTTACCACATCTTACATAGGCATTTTCTTACTTGAGTCTTCTTTCAGAAGACTCTGGCTTATGTCAAGTTGATGTAGGCTAGACAACACAATATTCTAATGTTAAATATCTTATCATTTCTTAGTGTTACAAGATATAATCAATATATTTTATGCATATTATCTATTCCTTATAACGTTTTCATATTTTAAATACCTATTAAATTGACTAAATGTATACCAATTATAAAATCATTTTCGTCAAATGTATCTATTAAAGGCCCCACAGCCCAATAATTAAACGTTTGCTTTCTTTACTTTTTGAGAAGTAAAATATCACAGTGTTCAGGATTATTTTCTATATAAAATGGAAATCTTTTCTCCCAAAGTGTTGCCTGTGTGGGGCGTGGGACAAGCCTAGTTTTAGGATTTGTGACCTTGTTTTATGGACATTGTGGGATTATTTTGAAAAGACAAAATTGTAATCAATACCAAGGGCCGTCAGGGGAAAAATATACTGTAAATTCACAAAGAAAAGGGGTTAATTTCTAATGGAATATTAAAAAGAAAATGTCGGAAAGCTATATGATAATACTTGGGTTCTTTAAAATTGGTCAGATTAAAACATAGTGCTTAGGAATACAAACATAGGATGCAAAGTGTATCAAGAAACCAGCCAGCATAGTAACACCCTAATGCTTACCACAGGAAAGGAAAGACCCCAGTAACTGATGAAGACAATAGAGTATCCATCAAGGATTGATGCTTGGCAGTGCTCTCTATCACTGCTTTCCCATTCTGTAGTGTTAGGGAGGAGCAGCTCATTGATGAGCCTCAGGAGTGAAGGTGCCGGTGCTAATAAACATCAGAGACCTGATTCTTTAGGAGATCTTCATTACGCATTTGATAGGAGGTACCTCACCCTTTCAGCCCCTCTACAGCAACCTTGCCTTCAGGGGAAAAAAAAATCAAACTTTTGTCAAGAAGTTTGACAAGAATTGACCAGATTCTATCCAGATCTTGTTTGTTATATGTTAAGATTAGAAAATACTCAATCCTTAGATTCCCTTTAGGAGCGCAACAAAATATCTTAGTTTGAGATAATATGCCTGCAGTTGTTCCTGAAGTCACAGGAATGAATGAAACACCTCTTCATACTGAGAATCTGTACACCGTGCTATTGGACACAGTAGGAAGTGACCTAGTTTACTGCCGTACCATCAACCATTCCAAATCATAAGGGTGATGGTTATATACTACAATGTACGTACTTCTCTAAAATTTAAAATAAAATCCCCCCCCCAATCCATCAAAGCTTAATGTTGAATTTGACCATATGCATTTCTGCTGGCCAGCTCTTATTTCTTAAAGTGAAGGACATCGAAAGTTGTGGGTGGCTGGAAACATCCTTTTATTACAGAGATTTTAGAGTGAAGACAGCTCTTTCCCAAGCCGTTCTTTGTAAGTAGCAAAAGAGAAAAGATAATGTTCTAGCTGTCAGCAGATGTTTGACACGTGAAGGAGAACATCCGCACAATAGAAGAGCTAACAATATCTTCAAAGGTCATCGTGGAAGTCGAAAAATGAGGAGCACTGGTCCATGGACTATTTCAGTGACCTCCTTTTGGGCTCTTTCTTTCTGAAAACTTGGCAGCTAGGAAATTTGTTCGGTATTTTTGGGTGTCAGATCGCTGCGTGATGTGCAAGTCAGAAGGTGTTGTTATTTGCAAAATACCATCCCCTTTTGGAAGGCCAGTTCACATTAAATGTCAAAAGACTGAAGCGCTTGAGTTTAGGAAACCGAAGTTTAGAAGTGGAAAAATTCAGATATGTGTTAAAGGAGTGTCTCCCCTGGGAAATAGCTGTGATGGTCACATGACAGAAAATGCTGGAAGAGCTGAAACTAAGCACTGTTTAAAATGAAGGGGCTTTATCTTATCTACATGAGATTCTGACACATTTTAACCATCTTTCTTCTATTTTTTTTTTTTTCTTGCAGGCTCACCTTGTAGCAGCTTTTGAAAAGAGTTTAGGGAATATGACTGGCCGTTTGCAAAGTCTAACCATGACAGCGGAACAAAAGGTATGGCCAGCAATTGCAACTGAGGCTTGCAAGGATGTAGTTTACTTCAGAGAATGCTAAATAACAGCTAGGTCTTAGTGCCTTAAAAATAACATTACAGATCATTCCTTCTGTGCTAACCTGAAACGATGAGAATATGGTGCCTTTTCTTTTCCAATTTTAATTTAAAGACATGATCAGATTGCCCATATTGGAACAGAAACACAAATGCACACAAAGTTCTGTCTTACAGGTGTGTCCATTTACTTTTAATTGCAACTATAAAAGGATACCACATGCTAAAGAAGACTTTATATAGGAGAATTCAAATACTCTCAAATGATTATGTGGTTAACAAGAATTGTCCTTTGAGTGAATGTTCACAAATACATTATCCATAAGCCTAGTAGTAAACCATGGATGTAAGTTGATACACAAAGAAAGAAGCTAGAAAAGCCACTGGGACTCCAAAGGCGAGACATTAGACTAGACCAGTTATGACAGGGGCAATTCCATTTATTTTTGCATAAAAATTGGCATCTGTGATGCTGCTTCTATTTGAAGCAACTTTACTTCAGTTACATCAAAAACTTCAAATCCATATGAAGGATTTTATAGTATGGAAAAAAGAATGCTAAAAGTGGAAAAGAACTCTTAGGGGTAAATACATTTAAATATTCTAATCTATCAAGAAAGAGGTTGGCCACTGTCCTAGCAAGACCAATTTTCTTCTCTGCTGTCACTTCAGTGTACTAGACCTCCATGTATTGTTGGCAGGGTCTGGTATTGTCTCTGAAGTTTATGGGAAGGCTTTAGAAAGACTACATATGTATAGAGTGTGGGCAGATATCTTTGTATTCTCGTGATTCTCAAACAGATCTATGTTCAAAGAAGATTTAGACATTTACAGCCTGTGCCTTTATCTATCTAGAGATAAAGCTTCAGGTTTGAGTTTAGGTTTTGCAAGGTATTGTATTACCAAGTTTTATAGTATATAAAACTTGTTTTTAGAAAATACATTAACTGGCAAATTTAAAAGGAGATAATCTAATATCCTCATATAAATTAATTAATGCAACCAGAAAACAGTCCTCTACCTTATTCTAGGTCTTTCTTAGACTGCTGCCCATGATGATATATGGTTCAAGTTCTTCAAAGTGGGATGTCTAGAAACCTCTGTGAATTCATAAACTGTTCTCTTCCTTTCTGATCTCTTGTGTCCTTTCCTGCTCCCACTCTCCTCTCCTTTCACCTCTCTTCTCTCCCCTCTCATCCCCTCCTTTTCTTCCTTTCATACTTTCTCTGTTTCTTTATTGTGGATTGATACATCACCATCTGCCATAAGAACCCAGCAAACAGGAGTATAAGGCCCTTTAAGCAGCCAAGCAGGAAAGAACATCTAATTGGAACCAAAAACTTTGAACATGAATTCTGGCTATGTTTCTTTAAGAATTTATCTAATCTTGAGAAAGCTTAACCTCAAATTTACTGCTTTAGCCATTAGATGGTTCTAACTATTTCCTTTTAAACATTCATATCTCTGAAAGTCACAACAACAATAATAATATGCACCTTGTAGGATTTCTATTAAAATAAGCAAAATATTATGATTGCATCATATATACTGGGACAATCAAGAAATGTTACCCTTCTGTACATTTTTTTCCTTTTAAAAATCCTAAGGGACTGGGAAGATTGCTAGGTAAACCTTTCATCCAGCCAATAAGAGATCTACAGTAAAGGGTCCCCAGAGTGCAGCATGAGAGCCAAGTGGGTATTAGAACCTACTTATAATTCTTGAGAGGAACAGAAATAGGCAGTTTCAAGAATGAACTGGCAGACCTTATCCAGGTTAATCAAGAGACCCCAAATACATAAAGTAAAGATAATCAACATCAACCTCTAACTCCACCCATACTTGTGCACATGCATACATAAATATATACACACAGATGTGCACACACATGCACAGGCATGTACAACTGTGCAAAAGTGAACAAAGAAAGAACATAAACTCTTTCATACCTAGCTCATGTCACATATATTTTTGAAAAGGATAATTAGCATTCATTGTGTTATCTTGAAGAGAGCAAAGTTAATAGTGACAATTGACAATCTCTTCATATTTCCTTTAAATCTTTTATATGAGTGCAAGTAAATTTTCTTTATAGAATTATATATGATTTCACAGTTCTGTTAACGTATAATATCTGGGAATAATCTATAAATACTTGAAATATAACTCTTTTCTACATGAAATTTTGACATTATATATAAAATATCCTTAAAATAACATCACCAGTTATTTAAATTGTCCAGAAATATCATGTGTGACATTGTCTTTGCTATTTTTAACTAAACATAAGGTATTTCTTCTTCAGTTCAGAACTGTACAGAGACAGAAACATTAGCTATTATTTATGTACCTCAGATTTCTGTATTGATGTTTTTCCTTTAAAGAGATCTATAAAATGATTTGTACTATAGCACAATTCAAATTGAAATGGATTCAAAGCAGCAGATGAATGTATATAACAAGTTATCTAAACCACATGATTCAGCCCTAAACTGAACCAGTTTTTAAGGAAGCTGAGGGACAAAGGGGCATTTCTTGGTGGGTTTTGTTCTCTTTGTCTGACCAGAAGACTGTAATTTAGATTAAAGAGACTAATGTCTTGGCCCAGGATTTAAGGATAAATGTATTGCAAGGTTCTTAAATTGGGGTCACAGAGTAGCAAAAGACAAAACACATTGTTCACTTAGACATTTTTCTAAAAGCTAAGGGCAAAACATTTAATCATATTTCAAGAAAGACATTTCTTCAGGGAACTAAGATAAAAAGAGTATATTGCTCTCTGGTGATCCAAAAATCCTGAGCAAAAGCCTCAAGAAAGAACTGTATTTTTAATCTCAGTCCCTAGAGTTCCAAGGTGCATTTGCCCATTTAGTCTTTCACTAAATTTTTATTGAAGTTCTAAGAAGAAAAATATGTGGATTAAAAGATAGAAAGATAGGTTATTTGCCTATCCCTAACTGTATCTATAGATATAGGTATCTGCTTGAATATAAACTCCAGAAAGAACATGGATGTTCCTCATGCATTAGAATGTTAGATTATAGATAGTATTTTTTGAGATATTCACTCTTCATATATGAAATATTCATATAGAAAAAATGTTCATATAGACATAAGATCCATATTGATTTTAATAGCCATCATGCATATGCATCTTCTTATTAATGCATATATTCTACCTGGAATTTTAATTCTGATATGTAACAGATGATGTTAACTATATGCATATACATATACATGTGGGCTGGTGGAGGTGAGATGGGTCAGCAGTTAAGAACACTGGCTGATCTTCTGGAGATACTGAATTCGATCCCCAACAACTACATGGTGGCTCATGACCATCTACAAAGAGATCTGATAACCTCTTCTGGCATGTAGGTGTACATGTAGACAGAGTACTCCTACATTTAAGTAAATACATAATTTTAATAAGGTATTTTACTTATAAATATATAAGTAAAACATGAGTCAGCAGTGTATTGAACTCTACTGAATAAACGCATATTGAGAGTGAGATCATGGAAAAATAAGAATTGAAGCTTCTACATGAAGAACCAAAAACCAAGATTAATACATGTGCTTGGTTACATACTTAAGAAATATAAAAACTAAACAATTATTCAAATCATGTTCTAGCTTTATTAGGTGCTTTTTAGAAATCACATGGTATTAAAAGTTTGTAGAACTGTTATTTCAATTGATTCACCAAAATTACTACTGTGAAGAGTAGCCTAATAAATTTTCTTTTTTCCAGATGTCAAACAACTCCAATTCTTTTGCCAAATGTTTTTGCCAGAATACTGTTTTTATCTTCTTTTAGCCAAGAAAGCAGAAAATATTTATAAAAATAACTCAGGAGGCAGAAAACTATAGCTCCATTGGAGATGTAGCCCTACAAAGCCATAAGTATTTTCAGCAGGTTTAAACCAGGCCATCTTAGCTCTTCAGTTTAGGGAGGATAAAGAAGATTAATTCTAAGGAAATTCTAGGGAGTATTTCATGAAAACAAAGCAACATAAGCAGCAAAAAGAATGATGGGAGGTGTCACTCAAGCATTGGTGGGAGATGTCCCTCAAGCATTGATGAAAAGTGTCACTCAAGGTATCGATAGGAGGAGTTATTCAAGGCATTGTAAGAGGCTTTATTTTCTCACAAAATATGAACTAAGGAAGGCTGTGATACAATCATTAAGATGGAGAAACTTCTGCAAATACTTAGTTTTGGGCATGTGAAACTTAATAGAAGTGTGAGATCTTATTCAAATTTGCTGTTGTAGTATTCCCTAATGTTAAGGAATAAAATAATTCCAACGATCATCAAATTCGTTGCTTGTAGACATTGAAATCAAATCATTAGAACATAGGTATTAAGGTGTGGTAGACTAGTCTTGTTAGAGGTCACTGAAAGATAGAGAACTATCTTCTAAGAATGATGGGTTTGAGGTATTGACAACTATGCTAACTCTAAAGCCATTGTTACCTCTGTAAATGACATAGATGACCATGAATTTTAATCTTGGAAATGGGGATATTTAGTGCCAAATATTTGAACTCAACTCAGACAACTAAAGATAGAGTCTGCTTTGTCTTTACATATTTTATGCGCAGAATTTTTCCATCTAGAACTGTTTATAAAAAGGTATCTCTAGAACCCGACAATATAACTCTTAAAGTTTCACAGCGTAAAATGAATATGAATCTTTAATTTTAAAAACATAAAGATTTGGTGAGGCTCTTTCATTTGAATTTAAATGCAGTAAACACTGCAGGGCCTTTCAGTAAGAAAAAGTAATAGCAAGATTTTGAGGCAAATGCACAGAAGGCTGGGGAGAGAGAAATGTTCTCAAGGGAACCACAATGGAGCAGCGTGAGATTGGCCGAGTGGCATAGATAGGAATTAAAGACAAATTTAGTGTCACATTAAAGAACCTTCCTGAAAGGCTCAGTTGTTTCACAAGATTTGTTGTCAAGCTTGTAGGAGGGTTAATAGAACTTTACTAATGAGAAATTTTGAAAGGAATCAAATAGAGCTAGGAAATTGGGTTGGGAAAGAACACCGAAAAGGCTTGTATGGAGGAAATACTCAATTGCTTTGTTTTGAAGCATTTCCACTATAAGTTTTTGATTTGTTTAGCATGTAAAATGTAATGGCAATCATCCAAAGAGATATGAAGTTCATCAAGATGGCTTAGAAAACCAAGCTAGAAAACACACAAAAAGTAGACTCTTAGCCGGGCGTGGTGGTGCACGCCTTTAATCCTAGCACTTGGGAGGCAGAGGCAGGCAGATTTCTGAGTTCGAGGCCAGCCTGGTCTAGGACAGCCAAGGCTACACAGAGAAACTCTGTCTCGAAAAAACAAAACAAACAAACAAACAAAAACCCTAAACAAACAAACAAAATAATTGTAAAAATCTATGTAAAGAAATGGAAATCATTTGGCCAGGCATGGTGGCGCACGCCTTTAATCCCAGCACTCGGGGGGCAGAGGCAGGCGGATTTCTGAGTTCGAGGCCAGCCTGGTCTAGGACAGCCAAGGCTACACAGAGAAACTCTGTCTCGAAAAAACAAAACAAACAAACAAACAAAAACCCTAAACAAACAAACAAAATAATTGTAAAAATCTATGTAAAGAAATGGAAATCATTTGGCCAGGCATGGTGGCGCACGCCTTTAATCCCAGCACTCGGGGGGCAGAGGCAGGCGGATTTCTGAGTTCGAGGCCAGCCTGGTCTACAAAGTGAGTTCCAGGACAGCCAGAGATATACAGAGAAACCCTGTCTCGAAAAAATAAAGTAGACTCTTACACCATCTACAGGAGTCAGGTCTTCATTTCTGGAATCCATTACAGGAATTGGGCAGGAACAGTAAAATAAGATATGATACCTTAATTCTTAAGAATCTTTGTGCAGTTGTGTAGAACTGCGTTCTCTTATATGTCTGAAGAGAGAAAAGAAAGTCTGAATGACTATGTTGCATGGCAAACCGAACAGTTACCTCCATGGCATAAACATTTTCAGAATATTTTCATCAAGTCTTAACAATGACCTCCTAGACTTAAGTATTTTCTGTTAACCATAACAAAATACAGACTATCTGAAGCTATTTCGGATTATTTTATGATTTGTAGATGACTACCTTTGGAATTCATTATTGACCATAGTCCTTACCCAAACTTATCACCATGAAGCAGCTAAATAAATAGAGAGGTAGGTGGGTAGGTAGGTAGGTGGATGGATGGATGGATGGATGGATGGATATATTAGACAAATAAAAGAGGATATATCTCTTTGAAAGCAACATTGCAATTTCAATGCATTACAGATATCTTAGAAAAAACATAGCTTGACAATATTTTTAATAGCCAACTCCAATGACACAAAACAATAAAGACTAGAATATTGGGAAATTTCTATATCTTAGTCAAATACGTAAAATGTTTTATGTTCATTTCTGTTCTATTACTGAGGAAGAAAGAAAGGGAACCTTGACTTCCTTGATGCCCAAAGAAAATATTTCCATTTACTTAGCCATGCTGAGACTTTCTATTTATAATAGGCTTTGAAGGTTTTGATGTTTTTATATAGAACTCTTGTTCCTTAGTTTAAAAAAAAAAAAAAAAACAGCCTATTATACAACTAAAGGCATGAATACTAAAGTTAAAGTTTTGTTCTTCAAAGAAGACATACTTCTATTGAGTGTAGGCCAAAACTTTTCATACAATCACTGGAGTATTTACTGAATCGCAAATCAATAGAAAAGAATGATCTCTTAACAACTACATAAGCTATTATATTAAATGGTTTACAAGGGGCCTCTTTTAATTTTTTCTGATTGGGAAAAGTTCACAAACATAGGGATATTTCACTTTGACTTGTAAGGGAACTAATATTTAGCAAAAAGTAAATGTCCTATAAACTTCTCAGGAAGGTCATGGATGTAGCATGAATGACAAACTAAGGGTGGATTTCATTTATACCATTTTGTAGATGTAATGAATAGTGAGTGTAGATTTGAATGATTGGGTCAATCCATGTAGAATTTGGCCATAATGCAATATTGTAAAATACAACACTCTATGAATATCCTGCTCTTAATCACCTGTATAAATTTATAGCAAAATAGGACATGGTGGTGCACATCTTTAATCCTGGCATTTTGGAGGCAGAGGCAGAGGCAGAGGGATCTCTTTGAGTTCAAGGCTAGCCTGATCTATAGAGATAGTTCCAGGACAGTCAGGGTTTGATAGAGAAATTCTGTCAAAAAAAAAAAAAAGTTTGTAGAGTAGAAGTACTTCTCTAGAAGAAATTAAAGCTTTGACACTTAAATAACTCAGCCAGCTAAAAATTAAGCTCAATTATTAGATATTTGCATATGAACTTATTTCCATTTCTTCCTGTAAAGCCAGAGCCAAATATTTTAGCAGATTTTTAAAATCTGCAGTATAAGCATCATTGATTCCAAGCCCAAGGATGAAAGTCTGACTTTAATTAAAATTTAACACTCACCTAAGCACTGGTTATAAAATTACTTTTTAAATTATGTGAATCCATTTCAAGTAAATACTTTATCTCTCAGGGGTTTCAAGTGGAAACATTAAGTTTTAGTAAAATTGCCTGTGTTAATTGGGCAAGGGACATGATGAAGTTGGGGAGACTAAGTAATTACAATGAACCAGGTTACAAATTGTCTACAATATGATGTTCCCTTTATGAGACGTGAATACTTACAATGATTTGAAAATCCATGTATGAATTTAATAATTTCCTTCTAGTTTTCATTATGCAGTTTTTATTTATTAACTATTTAAAGTACTCAAGAGTTTATTTTTAAATCTAACCAGTATCTATCAGGAATATATGAGATGGTCAAGAAAATAGACATATAAAATAGAGCATGATGTTCACGACTGTAATTTCATCACTTGGGAAGCTGGGCTGTTGTATTGTTGCCTTGGCAGAAAGAGAAACTCTTTCTCAGAAAAAGAGATGGTAAACAAACATGAGTTACCAAGAATGTATTTATTATAACATCCTCTGTCATTTCCAGATATTGCAGTATCTACCTAAGTTTAGGATTACCAGACATTCCAGTGTGTAAAGCAATGAAATTTTATGGAACAAAAATTATTTAGCTTTCCCCCATTATTCTTGGAGACACTGAGAAAGTACACTAACATTCTTTATTATGTAACATCTAAGGGCTTTTCATTACATATGTTTCTGTTCACTGATACATGAAAAAATATCAGGATGCTAAGGTGAATTAGTATGCCATATAAACATATCAAGGTGGCAGTTCAAAGAACTGAGTGTAGAACAAGAGCAACACTTTACACTTCAATACAGATAATCAATTTTTCATGGTACAAGGCATTTCAGTCAAAATCAAAAATTGGGGTATCTAAGACAGTGAAATATACAAAAAAGTACAATGTTGAAATACTGATGTTAAGTATCCAACGTTAGCATTGCTAATGCAAAAATAAGTGATAATTCATCTTACATTGCTTTGAAGGGATCAGCTATGTGCTTTCCCTTTTTAAGTATTATGGACTATTGAAATTTCTATTATAGGATAGGATTCTTAAAATTCCTTCTTAAACTAACAAAAATTTAGATACACTTTGACAAAATCAGCCAAGTGTACAACTCCTTCAGGAGTTTAGGGCTACATGATATCAAATGCATTTGACAAAAACAACAACAACAACAAAAAAAAACCTATAAGAAAAGTCATTTTGTTTACTCTAGATGTTAAACTTCCAAACTCTGCTCATTCCACAGGAATCTGAGCTTATAGAACTGCGGGAAACCATTGAAATGCTGAAGGCCCAGAACTCTGCTGCCCAAGCAGCCATTCAGGGAGCACTGAATGGCCCAGACCACCCTCCCAAAGGTATTGTGCCATATCCCATATAATAAACATTATTATCCCATTTAATAAGCATTATATCCTATATAATAAGCATTGGATTTATGCATTAGTTACAGTAAAGTTTCACATGCTCGGCAGAACTGCCTTTTATAGTATGTAGAATTTTTTTTTTTTTTCAGAATGGCAAACTTTGTGACCATTAGCTTTCATTAGCAACTGATTTTTAAATTATGAGCTTGTATCTAGTCATACAAATTGTTTTCTACTTGACCTAGCAGGTTGAATCTAGTAGATGGAAAGAGTTGGTAAATATGCGCATAGCTGACTTCCAGCAAATCAAGCCTAACAAGGAATCTGCTAATCAAGATGCAGCATTCAGTGGGAGCAAGGTCTTATCCACGGGGTCAGTGAAAAGGTGGCCAGAAGTTTTAAAGTAACCAGGAGTCAGATGAAAGGTTATCATTATCATGTCTTGATTCTTTGCTCCCATCCCCATGTCCTGATATACTATGGAAGAAGAGCTTATTGCTTTTAAGTCCTGTTTGCTCTACAAGTGTTCTACATTTATATATGTCCTGACTTATCAGCAGGTATCAGAATAAAGTACATATGTTCTTCCTTCAGTGTAAAATCCTGTTCTCTCCCGGATGTCTTATCATCTGTCTTCTCATTTCTAGAAAACTCTTTTGCACTCTTTCAGCCTCTTCAGTTACAAATCATCTTTCTGCCCACTGAATGAAACCTCATCCCCACCTTTATATCAAAATTATTCTATCTAGAACCAATAATGACTTATATGATACTCAACTCATAAACTATTTAAGTTCTTGTATTGACAAGATTCTACTATTGATGTCCAAATCCTCGTACTTGAAATGTTAATTTTTTGCTGATATTCATGCTGTCATACATTCTTGCTTAGGGACCATATTTTTAATCATCATGACTCAATATTATATTTCATTCTTTTCTCCCTCGCATGCTGTTTACTTCTGTCACTCTTCCCCTCCTCTTTCTGATCCCCTATATTCCTGGAAATTGTTCCATCTTCTGCTTTCATGAGCCATATGTTCTGTCACTCTCTTCTTCTCCTCACAACTTCATATTAGCCCTCCTATCGCCTCTCACAATCACCCTCTGCTTTCATGTGAGCCCTACATACACAGATAAACTTAAATTGACATTTTGCATGAAAGAACACATGGTATTTGTCTTTTGAGCTTGGGTCATTTCTCTTGGCACAATGATCTCCAATTCCATTCATTTTTCTACACATGCAATGAATTTGGTTTTCTTTACAACTAAACAAAACTCTGTTCGAGAACGTCTTGACCTACTACCTGTTGGTGAATATCTAATCTAGATTGCTTATCAGGATAGTGCCACCTAAACATGGGTGTGCAAATGTCTCTATGGTATGGTGATTTATAATCATTCAAATATATACCTAGGTGTGGTGTTGCTGGGTTACATTATAGTTCTACTGGTTTCTGTAAGAAGCTTCCATACTCGTTTCCATGGTAACTATAGTAGTTCTATGGACTAATTACATCTTACTTTTACCCTTGCATTTGTTGATGATAATCATGATATTTTTCTGACCAGAGTCAGGTGGAATCTCAAATCATTTTAATTTGCACTTCCTGATGCCTAAAGATATTGAACATTCTTTATCAAGTATGTATTGACTATTTTTGCTTTATTTTTTTTTAACAAAACTGTCCAGTTCATTAGTCTGCTTATTGATTAAGTGACTCTTGTTTTGGTATTTTATATTTTAAATTTCCATATTGTTCTTTAGTTATATGAATGTTTTGCCTGGATGCACTGGGAGGGCATTGGATTTTGTAGAACAGGAGTTACAAAGGGTAACAAAGAGTCACATGGGGTCTGGAAATCAACTCTGCGGTCCTCTGAAAGAGCAGTCAGCGGTCTTAACAACCCAGTCATCTCTCAGACCCGGCCTTTAGTTTTTCAAGTCCTGTGTACATTTTCCATGTTTGTTTCCTGTTAGATGTATAGTTGGAATAGATGTCTTCCCATTCTATAAGCTGAGTCTTTACTTTGCCTGGTTGCTTCCTTTGTTGTATAGAAGCTGGGAAATAGCATGCATGCAGTCCCATATGACAACTGAGTTATTTGTGATCATTTCCTGAGTTATTCTGATATTTCTAATCTTTCTAAATTATATTTAACATCTATTGTCACTGTTGTTAAATGTCCATTCATTCTTCTGTATCCATTTTTAATCATTAGTATCCTAAAATTCTCCTCCATTATGGTTCTGAACTTTATGATCTTTATATGAACTTAGCTACTGTTCCAGCTACAATTACTGCTTTTACTAAGAACTGTCTAATATTCCTTGAAATCAAGCTCACCTCTTGATGCCAAAGGAGCAGTCCATTAAGATATCTTTGAATTTCTCTTTGGCACCAGAAGTTCAACTTGCCATGTTTCCACTCACATTTCCTCCATCTGAGCATCCTTTGTCTCTGAAATAGTATTCCCACCTTCTTGTTACACCCAGACACATCAATCATGAGACTACTCTTCTGATTGGCTACATGCCTTCATTAGGTCTTCAGCATTCACTTTTCTCTGACCCACCACCATCTACCATCATTCCCCTGAAAAGCTACTGCAGACACTTACACGGGCTTTACATTTCTTCCTATGTTTTGGACTAGGGATATAGACCAATCTGAGAGTGCCCATCTAACATCTAATTCCTCACGTTGTGGAGACCCATCCATACAATTATTTTCTTTGTTTCTTCATAACTTTAGTGAGTTGTAATGTAAAACATAAAACATCTGTTTCTTTTTCTTCCCTTGATGGTCTTTGAGGGTCATGACCCATAGGTGGAGGACCAGTACTCTACACCATATTTTTTTCTTCTTTTTTAAATCAAAGCCATAGGTGTGTGTGTGGGGGGGGGGGGGACTGGAGAAATGGCTCAGTGTGTTAAAATCCCTGGCTGCTCAACCAGAGGACCCAGGTTCATTTCCTAGCACCCACATGGCAGGTCACAACTGTCTTTAACTCCAATTCCAAAGGATCTGATACCATCACACCGATAAATATAAAAATAAAGTTAAATAAATTAAAGCCGGAGATGTTGTATAAAAACATTTACTAACCAGGGTCCCATTGTCTACTGAGAGAAGTGCACACTATTGGATGTGACACAATCTCTTTTTACCAGCTTGACTCACTCAACAAATACCAAATACTCAGTGATTAGTAATTTAGTTTCAGACCTATTTTGTTGTTGTTGCTGTTGGCTTTTTGTGTTGGTTTTGTGTTGACTTGTGCTTTCCATATTGAAAATTTTCCAATCTTGAATTTCTTATTGCAACCTGCTTGCTTCTGATATTCTCACCTATTTGTTAAAAAAAATTAAAACGTTTTGGAAAACTGTAGGATTTAGCCAAAGCCAGCCACCTAGTCCCCTAAACTGGAAAATGTTCTGAAAATAGTATTCATATTTATGTCCGTCCTTTAAACAGTATGCATCTTTCTTTCTAGAATTATTTTAGAAAGTCTTTCACTCATTGTTGTGACTGTGGTGATGGCCTACAGGTACAGGAGGCTTTTTCGAAGTTTACAGAAAATAATAACAAAATCATATATAGTTGAACTTAAATTTACAAAAAGTACATAAGGGAGTATAGTTATTCTGATGGGCAGACTCATTTTCTTGTGCTACTTCTGTTAAGGATTCAGCAACTTTTCTTGTCAGGGAGTTGATTTATATGCTGCATGGAAAATTGCTGCATATTTAAGGCTTATCTCGGAGCTATAATAAAGCAGCTTATGTTCTAAATCTTCATGTCATAAATAGGCCCAGAAGGGATTTAAAAAGGCTTAATCCTTTGCTTAGTACAGCACAAGTCACTGAAGTGAAACTTTCTGGAAGGACTCCTTTTATCTTAGGCAACAGGTAGCTTAATGAATCTGCTGGAATTCAAATAGAGGGATTTCTTTGCTTGGGAGTGTGGAGTGGGTGGTAAGTTATGTCTAAATTCATCCAGAAGTGTTAAAAAATATTAAAATGTTACACCTTTAAAACTGTAAAAATGGATTTATATTTCTAAAATTTTGAAACAACATTCCATTCTGTGAATACAAGTATATCATTTGTCTTTTATTGACAGCTGAGGTTGCTTGGTAAAGTAGTCAGTTGTGCAAACCATGCAACTTCTCCCTGGTTCTTCAAGTGATAAGAAGGAAATACTCTCTCTGAAACTCTTTTTTTTTTTTTTTTTTTTTTTTTTTTTTTTTTTTTTTTTTTTTTTTT
>NC_034598.1:66381103-66388400 GCF_900095145.1 Mus pahari
CTGTCCTGGAACTCACTTTGTAGACCATGCTGGCCTCAAACTCAGAAATCTGCCTGCCTCTGCCTCCCGAGTGCTGGGATTAAAGGTGCACCACCACCCGGCTGAAACTCTTTAACTACAATATTCTCTACATCTGGTCCTAAGATAAATTAAACAAGTCAAACTGGCATATCCTACCTGATAATTTGCTTTCACTCTTCTCTAAATTAGTATGCTACATTTTTTACGAGTCTGACAAATAAGCCTACCTTAAAAGATATGTCTTTACTTATAAATATATTTAAATTATTGCACTTGGTATTCTATTGTTTCTTAAAAATATAAAAGAAAGTAAGTATTAAAGAGTAAGCAACTGATCAAGTATTTTACAATGTGTTTAAATTAAAGGAATAAAAAATATTCATATTTGTGTAAATGCATTAAAAACTATAAAAAATATGAAAAGACTGATAATTAGAAGTATGGAAATTTTTCTTTACTCAAATATATGAGTCTGCAGGAGTTTTCCCTTAACCATGAACTATAATTCATATGTATATGTGTGTGTTTGTATGTAAAATCATGGCTAACAGTAATTTTTTAATCTTTTTATTAGATATTTTCTTCATTTACATTTCAAATATTATCTCCTTTCCTGGTTTGCCCTCTGAAAATCCCCTATATCCTCCCCCTTCCCTCTGTTCACCAACCCACCCAATCCAGCTTCCTGGCCCTGGCATTCCCCTCTACTGGGGCATAGAACCTTCATAGGACCAGTAGTGAAAGAATATAGTTATGGTAGATGAACAATTAGAATGAATCCACTTGGTCCCATGTATTTATTATCTCCAATATACTGTGCTCTATACAAGGTGCAGGATACAGACAGTAATAGAATAATAAAGAATTCCTCCTTTGAGAATTCTATCCTGTGAAGAACAGATAAAATGATTGTATGCAGTCATTCCTGTAGTCAAATGTGCATATCAGAATAGGTCTATGATGATCAATAGTAGGAAAAACTGAGAGTCTACCAGGAAGCTTACTATAGATTGCATAGGCAGGAAAAGGACTTTTCATTACATCAGCATTTAAGAGAAGATTAAAAAAAATAAGTCTAAAGTCATGTAAAGAAGAACCTTCCCAAGAGACCTTGGAGTAAAAATACGGAGATGGGTGACTTTACGACTCTCATGCAAGGAAAATAAGGAGACAAGATTAAATGCGCAGAACTTTGCTGAAGGTGTAAGTACTCACCAGATGCCTAAGGGAGATGGATAGAGAGCTGATGAGGAGCCAGAGTCTTTTAAGTTCTCATTAAAATTAGAATCTACTGAGAGGTTTAGAGGAAGGTATCAAGGGTGATTTTTTTCCTTCTAAAAAGAGATTTCTAATGCCCATTTATAGCCTTGTTTTAAAATAAGTAACTTGATAGATGTTCTTTGAGTAGTGCGAGTAAGTGGTATTGCTCTCTTCAGCTGGGCATGGCTGGTGCAAAGGATGAGCAATGGAAAATAAATGAGGGGAAATGTACGCCTTTATAAATCGTGTCCTTAAAAAAAGAGTTGGACCATGGTTTATTAATTCTGAATAGAATAAAGCCTCTAGAACCCTTTAGCACTGACCTCATCTATTTGTGAGCGTTATTAGGAGAAATGTAGCAAAGGCTCGACTTTGTTTACCTAAGCCCATGGTCACCAGCAGCAGAAATGGGAACTTGAACATTATACTGTACCACACATTAAAAGATGTCAAAAGAAAGCATCATGAATTTACTGATCTAGGTTTCAGATTGGTAATATTTTATTTATTTTAAAACAATCATTATTTTTATTACTGATAAAAAATTACTATAAGAAATCAAACTCCAAGGATTTAAAAAGTTTTTTTTCAATGTATCTTTCTATAAGATTTTCCAGTGTGATTACTGGAAATACTAATAAGATGCTGGTATTTATGTATATGACCATGCAGTTTATGAAGACATGGATTTGTTTTTCGGTGTCTTCCTCTCCACACATGCACTTCTTTGGACTGTGCTCATGAAGCACTCATTTGCAGGTCACTGCCATCTGCTGTTCTTATTCCTTTATTAAATTAATAAATGGATCAAGAGTTACTTCATAATGTCATTTCTGTGAAAACTTTTTAAGTGCTCTATAGCAATTTTTGACATCTTACAAATTCCACTGGACTGTTTATTTGTTTGGCTAATCTACATTTGTGGCAAATTAAATATATTTCTACTAATGTTCTAAAAGCAAATTTTACTTTTTAAATTTTCTTAGTGTCCCACTGACCATATCAGTTTGCTACAAATAGATAAAATTTCAATTTAACTTTTAATTCTAATAGATCTAATGGCTATAAGCTAATTTTTTGGAATGAGTAGATTCCTTTATAAAATATTCAGTACCAAATGTTGTCTTTGAAATTTCTTTTTTTTATTATTATTATTTTCTTTATTTACATTTCAGATGCTATCCCGAAAGTTCCCTATACCCCACCCCCGCCCCTGCTACCCTACCCACCCACTCCCATTACTTGGCCCAGGCCTTCCCTTGTGCTGGGTCATAAAAAGTTTGCAAGACCAAGGGGCCTCTCTTCCCAGTGATGGCCGATTAGGCCATCTTCTGCTACATATGCAGCTAGAGACACAAGCTCAGGGGGTACTGGTTAGTTCATATTATTGTTCCACCTATAGGGTTGCAGACCCCTTCAGCTCCTTGGGTACTTTCTCTAGCTCCTCCATTGGGGACCCTGTGTTCCATCCAATAGCTGGCTGTGAGCATCCACTTCAGTGTTTGCCAGGCACTGGCATAGCCTCACAAGAGGCCGCAATATCAGGGTCCCTTCAGCAGAATCTTGCTGGCATGAGCATTAGTATCTGGGTTTGGTGGCTGATGATGGGATGGATTCTAAGATGAAATACATACATTTTAGAACTATAACACAGAGATGTAATAGATATCAGAACTAGTGCAGCACCAATGGTCACACCACTATTTTTCATTTGTACAACCACATGAAGATAATATTTAGTAGTAAAACCTACCTTGTTGCTTTAACAATAAAATTATATCAGGAGCATGCTAAGTATTGGTTTTGGTATTACTGTTTCATGCCAATACAGAGAGCATGGATGTGTTTGTGAGACTTATATTAAACTCATCTGATTTACAAATAGCCTACTTTGGTTCTTGCTTACATAGAAGTTATGCGCGCGTGCACACACACACACACACACACACACATACACACACACATACACACACACACACACACACACACGATAGTTTTATTTAGTTGAGTCTGTTGGAGGTTTGTCCTCACACTTTATTTAACCTTGGTAAAGTTATAAAGCATCTTTGAAGTGCATGTTACTCATCCGGCTCCTCACTCGGCTCCTCACCTGTGAGGTGATGTGCTTACATGACTTACAAGGATTATGTTGGCACTAACCTAGTTTGATTCCATGAAATGGAAAGTTAATAATTGGCTTTGGTAACCGTATTTATAGCACAAATATTAAGAAGATAGAACTCATTCTTGGCATCTTGTAAGTTTCCCTTTGCTGCATGGAACTAATCATTTAGAAACAAGCCATTTTGGAAATTCTGTCTGATTTAGGTATCTGTAAAAAGCATGAGTGGAGACATTCCATTTTGGCCTAAACTCAGAACTCTTCAAACCACTGATGCCATGGGCCCATTTGAGTGTATCCTTTGACTGTTCATGTATACAACTCTGTTAATTGAAACCAATATGGTCATACTCTATTAAATACATCAGAGCAAGCTACAGTGGAGTGACAGCTGTAGAACGCCTTGCTGACTGTGAAAGCCACACACGCTGTGTCTCCAGACTTCTCCAGACTAAGACCTTGAGTGAACTTGACACCCTCCGTCTGTTTCTAGATCTCCGCATCAGAAGACAGCACTCCTCCGAAAGTGTTTCTAGTATCAACAGCGCAACAAGCCATTCCAGCATTGGCAGTGGTAATGATGCTGACTCCAAGAAAAAGAAGAAGAAAAACTGGGTAAGGCATCTTTTTCTCATTGTATTCAGAACCTGTGGTGGGTCAGGGACTTAGCTTTCTTTCTTGGGGAGGGGGGGCTTTAGAAATCTCTAGCCGTTGGCAGGGCCCCATTCAGGGACCCAGCATGTCAACCCCTTTACTTCTCCTAAGATTAGGGAGAGAAGGTGGTGAAGACCTCCTATGCTGGAACTAGAGCGGGTAGCAGGATGGTATTATCATGATGGAGAAGAGGAGGAGGAAGGTGTTAATTAGGATGAGGTAGGTTAGAAATGGTGCTGGGAGAGGGAAAGGCAGGTTGGAGATGGTAAAGAAAAAGGAAGAAATCTTGGAACCTCAGTCCTCCCAACCCCTGGATTCTACAGAGTATAGAGTGAATAAATCACCAGCCCATAAGAGACCAACTATATTAGTTTCTAATGATTACATATTATATATGACGTATATAATATATGCTATATATGTGTGTATAGAGAGAGAAATAATGTTGGTACATATTCAGATATGGGTATATTGATCCATACCCAACAGAACATAGTAGGAAGACAGAAATGGATCATAGTAGGCATTCCGAAATGAACTTGAAAAGAACCACTTCTTAAATTTACTGGAGATGTTTTTGAATAATTTATGATAATATTAATCAGCCAATAAAACGCAAAAGCCGTGGGAAGGTAAGGAACAGTAGCCTGAGACAAAACTCAGCGTTCACGTAGATATAACCTTTGATGAAACCAAAAGCTAGCTGGGACGTTTACTGGTGCTTTCTGTAAATAATGCAAACAAATATCTTTTTGTTTTAAAAAAAAATGTTTATGCAGGTAATATTTTAAAATACTGATCAGCCTTCCTTGCCCTGATTTGTAATTCCACACTCTTTCATGTTTCTGCAAGGTGAACTCTAGAGGAAGTGAGGTGAATATAAACTATAAACGGTGGACATTTGGCATGCATCTATACAAAACACCCTACCTTGGCATGAATGCTATTCATTTTGGCAGCAGGCTTTTATACCTTTCAGAAATCAGAATACCTTGTATGTCTTTCCTTTGTGCCTTTTCATTTTAATCTCAAATTTTAAAGAGAAGTAAAAAACACCTTTCTGAATAGAGCTGTAGGGGATACCAATTCTGTTTCTGAATAGTCTTGGAATTGGAAATTTGAATAGAGAAAAAAAAATCACAATTAATGAAGTCTTGGGTGAATTTGGTTTCATTTTGCTTTTTAAGTTTGTACTGTCAGCAGGATATAACTTGATTGTACCGCTAAAGTGGCCATTTAAAACAAATTGCCTTGAAGAGAGAAGCCTTGGGACCAGAGATCCCTTCAAGGTACTTAGTTTTAAATGAGTGCTCTGATGGCAATGCCCTTTACCTTGCACTATTTAAAAGCCCTCCATGTTTGCGCTGCGCTGGATTAATCCAAGAACAAAAGGGAAACACAGAACACAGTATTTAATGTTCTAGGGATACTGTGCTGCCGTTGTTAAAACTCTTGCTTTTATATACTGACCCCAGGCAGTGGCTAGGATGGCACCTGCAAACTAACGCCCCAAAGCCGATCTCCCCCAAGTTCAGATGACAGAGAAGCATAACTGTCTGTCCTTCTTGCAGCTGAGAAGTTCTTTCAAGCAAGCCTTTGGAAAGAAAAAGTCCACCAAGCCGCCTTCCTCACATTCGGACATTGAAGAGCTGACAGACTCATCCTTGCCAGCTTCCCCCAAGCTACCCCACAATACTGGCGAGAGTGGCTCTTCAGCCATGAAGCCCTCGCAGTCAGCCTCAGCGTAAGCTCTTCCCTTTGGAGAATGTTGATCTACTGTTGAAAACTGACTTCAGCCCAGGCCCATGGCTCTATTCCAAATGCAGTCAGGTTCCCTCTCACAAACACAGCATCCATCTCCACCCATCATTTCTGTTCTTGCTATGAATGGTGGACAAAATTTATTTCTCTTATACTTTCTGTTAGCATCTGGTGTTTTTCAATCTCATTCTATACTCTACTAAACCATTCTCTCTCTCTCTCTCTCTCTCTCTCTCTCTCTCTCTCTCTCTCTCTCTCTCCTCTTTTTACTTGCATTTATCCATGTGTCTGTCTAACTGTGCATACATGCAGGTCACCCCTTGTCTGGCCACCCAAGAAACGAAAAAATGGCCCCATGATCTACAAGCATAGATCCCGGTAAAAAAAAAAAAATGGTGTGTTGCATGAAACTGTAAAGACACGGGCTCTAACCTAGCCATGGGTTTGTTGTGGTGGTGTTGTGTTGTTTTTGGTTTTTTGCCTTTTCTAAAATCATTTGCATGTGTTTCAGCCTCAAGCAGTTCCTTGTTTTTCAACTAAACATCACTTTTTTCAAACCCAACCTAAAACCCAATTATCTTTGATTGCATTCAATAAGGTATTATTCCTATAGGACCCAAATTTTGATAGTAAAACAATGCATGTAAAAAGATAGTTGATGAGATAATTCTGTATGTTGTATAAACTATTGGATGTGAAGTTTCTTGTATGTACAGTGACATATAAAGCAGTGCTTTGTCCAGGTGATTTCATCACTTATATAAGGAAATACGTACGAATCTTGTCATTTTATGATCAACTACCCAAGTCTTCAAATTGTAAATGGAAAAGTCATTAGTTAATATAAAGAAATCTCTTGACAGATTTTTCTTCTAATGCAAATGTCCATAAAACCCAAGCAAACCAGTAAGGACATATAGCACATATGACCTTGAGACAGCTTGCGGCTGGGTTGCCAGTGTAGGTTGAAATTGGTGGCTTGACGTCATTAGTGGTGCTTGCCTAAGTCTGCAGAGTCCAACGGGAAGTTTATGTAACACCCATCCATTATTTAAATGTCCAAAGCTAATCTCTGTAATTTATATTTTACAATATTTATATTGAATTTTCATGGAAACCAGAGGACAGCATAGCAGCAAATAACGTTATTGTTTGCACAGTTTTATAAAAGAAGAAATCAACATTCTGAGAGTATAATGATTTGGCTTTTAGAAGGGAGAATTTCATGTTGCATATGGAGGGTTAAGCCCCTTGACCAATATACACAATGATGTGTACCAGTGACTTCTAGCCATATCAGCCACCAGGGATGTCTAAAGATCACTTTTCCATTCCAAACTACCAGACTGTTTTTTTAAACTTCAGAAAACAAGACCAAAAAAAGGTGAAAAGAAAAATAACTGCTTTCAGTTCTGAACCTATGAATGAGTGCTGGCAAAAATCTCTCTCTCTCTCTCTCTCTCTCTCTCTCTCTCTCTC
>NC_034598.1:66389110-66401802 GCF_900095145.1 Mus pahari
TTTTTTTTTTTGGTTTTTTGAAACAGGGTTTCTCTGTGTAGCCCTGGCTGTCCTGGAACTCACTCTGTAGACCAGGCTGGCCTCAAGCTCAGAAATCTGCCTGCCTCTGCCTCCCAAATGCTGGGATTAAAGGCCACCACTGCCCAGCTTTACCCATTTTCTATCAAAAAGCAAAAATTTACAACAACCACAAAAACTTGAGACACCCATCACAAGCTTTGAGATACGGAAACAGATGTTACTCCAAATGCTGTCTGTTACTCCAAAGCTTCCGCCTCTTCAGAAGCATCCATGGTCTTAAGTTCAGAAAGGGTCTGTGCTCTGCCCCTTTCCACTTTATTACTGTAAAGCAGCAATGGTTCCGCAGACTCCAGAAAGACACAAAGAATGTTAAGCAGGTTTGCCTACTGTGGTAGAGGGTAACAGAAAGGTTCCTGTGGTTTCTATGAGTGTAGTACCCTGTTCTGCAAAACATAAGCTTTCCCCTTTGTTAGCTAGAATGCTTAGGAAATCTAAATCACCTTATCATTAATTTTGCTTTGCTGGGTTTGTCTACTTCGTATGAATTCACAGAAATACAACTGGTATAATTTTCCTGGGAAAGTTCAATATGAATTTTTTCATAAAACAAACCATTTTATTCTTTATGAATTTTACTTCAATCCTATTCATCTCGCCATCCTTCCAAAGGTATAGTATTAGGGGTGGTGAGTAGATTTGTATTAAGGTTGTTCTCTATTTGTCAAGAGAACCTGAACTCAGAAACCAGCCCCTAAGAGTTGTGGCTGAAAGAGTACACATGGTGGGACCCATGACTCCAGCTGCATATGTAGCAGAGAATGGCCTTGTGGGACATCAATGCGAGGAGAGGCCCTTGGTCCTATGGAGGCTCGAAGCCCCCGTGTAGGGGAATGCCAGGGCTGGGAGGCAGGAGTAGGTGGGTAGGTGGGCAAGCACCCTCACAGAAGCAGGGGAAGGGGGATGGGATAGGGAGTTTCTGGAGTGAGAACTGAAAAGGGGGATAACATTTGAAATGTAAATAAATGAAATATCCAATAATAATAATAATAATAATAATAATAATAATAAAGAAAAAAAGAGTTGCGGCTGGCAAACTCTTGAAAGTACAGGAGCTTACATGGGATCTGACACCTCTTTGGGATTCTAGAAGCATTGCGCTCAGGAGCATAAACAAGCATGTGTAAACCCATATGCACGGATGAAGAATTGTTTTAAAAATCAAAAAAGAAAAAGTTTAGGAACTATCCAGTTACAGTCTTTTAATATGTAGTGTGTGTCTGTGTGTGAGAGTGTACATGCATACCTGTGTGCAGCAGTATTTCTGCAGATAGGTCAGAAGGTCAAGTGTTCTCTAACCCTCTCTGCCTATTCCCTTGAGGTAGGATCTCTCCTTGCTTACAGCTAACCTATAAGCCAGGAAGGCCTTCATTATGCCCCTCTGTAAAACAGGGGTTTACAGGTGTACACAGGATGCCCAATTTGTTATGTCTGTTCTGGAATCTAAACTATTGTTAATTAACTGCTCGGCCATCTCTTCAGCCCACCTCCTTTGTTTTTTAATTTTTTGGCAGTGCTAGGAATTGAACTTAGGACCTTACAAGACAATCTCTCAAATATTGGGCTATATCCTTAACCTTAAAACTTATTAAAATTATATTTTAACAACAGTATGGGAGATGTAGCTGAATGTCAAACACTTGCCTTGTACATGTGAGGCTTGCCTTGTACATGTTTGATACCCAGTACTACAAGTAATAATATTAATAATTGTGTCTGTGTTGGAAAATGTAGCAATTCATGCAGGTGAAATGGGGAACAGGGTCTCCTCTTTGGAATCGTGTTTTCATAATTCATTTTGTTTGACATTTTACCGTAGAATTTAACAAGCATACAAATTAAGTCTGATAAAAAATTTTTTTTGTCATTTTCTCAAATGCTTTTTACATTTTTCCATCTTCACGGTAGAATGAAATTGAAATATTGAAGGCTGAAAATGATCGGCTGAAGGCGGAGACTGGAAACACAGCTAAACCTGCCAGGCCCCCCTCCGAGTCCTCAAGCACCGCCTCTTCTTCTTCTTCTCGCCAGTCCTTAGGGCTTTCACTCAACAACCTGAACATCACAGAGTCTGTTACCTCAGGTAAGTCAGTGCGCATGTGCACGGGTGGGTGCGTGCATGCGTGTGTGCGTGCGTGCGTGCGTGCGTGCGTGCATTCATACCCGTGTGCCTGTGTGTGTGTGTGTGTGTGTGTGTGTGTGTGTGTGTGTGTGCATGTGTGTTGTGAGCATGGTGTGTATTTGTTCAGATCCCCATACGTTTATTCTTTACTTTCCTCATGGCTACTGGAGGGCAGCCTGAAATCAGGAAAAGCTGTCTTCAAAATCCTCACACCAATCCTCAGAAATAGCTAAAATGTATCCTAGAAATTCATTTATTTTCTTTGTTTATTTCGCTCAATAGTTCTGGGGAGACAGGGTATGGCCTGGAACTAGCTATATAGACCATCTGAACTTGAATACTCAATGCTGTACCTGCCTCTGCCTCCCAAGTTCTGGGACTTTTTTTTTTTTATAGTTATACACCAACTTTCTCTGATACAGAATCTTAGAGACATAGTTTTCTTATCAGTTTTCAAAAATAATCACAGTGAAGTACTTCCTCTGATTATGAATAAAGATGGATGGGAATAAATATTCTCTGTGGTGATTGGTGTTCATGAATATAACAATAATAACTCCATGCCAGTTAATAGAGTTTTTCTCGTACAGAGCCAATTTCTAAATTTGATGTCAGCCAGAGAGTATAACGCTGCTGTATTAACCATTCTGTAGCTCTATTAAATGTTCAACAAAGGAAAAAATAAAACGCTGGATTCTCTCATCGTAGTCAGCATACAAATGATAGGACAGGGGTACACTTCTAGTCTGATTTCAGGTAGGATCATATGACAGAATTTCATCTTCATATCTGAGGTATAACTCTTCCTGGGACGTTCAATCACTGACATAAGATTTCCTTTAGGATTTGTTTACCTGGGTATCTGCGGTAATTGCATGGCACGACCACCAGAGGACACTGGAAACCAATGTTATACACATTCCTGGGTAGCTAGAGAACACTGTCAGAACCAAGATACTGAACCATTTCCCCCAAATCACACAAGATGCACAAGGATATGAGGATGAGAAGAAGGAATATAAAAAAAGAGATATTAAATGTTCTAAAGCTGATTATAATTTTATTAAATTGCATCTTCAAATAATGTTTGAATATTTAAAATTCTGTTTTGATGGTCTTTCATGCTATATAAGAAACATGATAAAAGTACTTTCTCCTTCGCTATCTATCCAGAAAAGCAATGAACAGTTCTAATAATTCAGACAAACAATGCTTTTAACCATTTGGGACTGTAGTTTATTGTTCCACTAAAGAAATTAAAGAGAATTCATGACTTGAGATTGTATTCTCCTGGGAATTGTTACCTCGGGTGATATGGAAGAACACAGAGTGAGAGATGCTATCCCTCTGCCATATTGAGCACATGGAAAAAGAAATAATATTGTAGGTAGCAAAACTTATGAACCATGTAAAATGGTGTCTTTTCAAAGCATTCCTTCAGTAGTTCCCCCACGGTAGGTAGTTTCCACCCCATTTTACACAGGAGTAAACAAGTCTTAGGAACTTGACTGTGGTCATATCTGTCAACGTAAATAATGTATCCAGCAAGTGGAAGAGGTGGTATTTAAGCCCAGATCTGGATGAATCACTGGCTAGAGGTTTTACTTGTTTTTGCCTTAATTATCTATCTCTCCAAAGCCAAAGACATTGCTCATTTGTTTAATGGTGTGGGCTCACTCCATGTTGTCAGAAGAAATTTTTGTATTTTAAGTTTTACAGAGCTAGCATGTCATAGAGTGAATGACAGGCATGTGGGACCAGCAACCGAGGTACATCTGCTAGGAAGGACAGCTAACTACTCAGCATCGTTGCAGCGGACTCCATGCCCTCTCCTTCGTCTCTCCCTTCTCTCTGTCATGAGCATGTTCTTAGAACTTCCTGATTCATTTTAATAGGTGTGGCTTTAGTCTCAGGTGTTTATGAAAGTATCTCCGGAGTTAAAACAGATAACCTGAACTCACAAGATAACCTTGCCTTCCCAATTTCCCTGTCTCTTCTTCAGACGTGCTGGGATTACAGGCATGTGCCATTATGCCAACCTCATGCCCAGAACTTAAAATATGGCCTTTCCACTATTTTTGTTGTGGTGGTGGTTGTTGTTGGCTGAACATTTTTTCCTGGCTTTTTGCTTGCCTAGAGCTTGTCAGTCTTTGGTCTTATGCCCAGTGTCACCTCCTGAAGGAAGCTCTCTCAATCTAGAACTTTCTCCTGTCAGACCCTCTCTGTTTCCCTGCCCTGTTTATTTCCAGCACATTCTGAAACCACTTTGTTGAGAACATACATCCAGAGAAGAAAAGAAGTTTATTTTTTCTACTTTGATATGCATCTCAATGTTCAAATTACTTCCTTTTTATGTAAAGTATTTACTTGATATTTATGAATATTTATGAGTAACTGAGCAAGAGACCGAAGAGGAAGTTTGGTTATGAATTATAAGAAGTTTAAATATGAGCAACCAATGGTGTGCTCCTCTAAACCTCCAAAGCTTGGAACAAGTAATTTTTTTCCAATTTTTATTAGGTATTTACTTCATTTACATTTTAAATGCTATCCCCAAAGTCCCCTATACACCCCCCTCACCTACACATCCATTCCCCCTTCTTGGCCCTGGTGTTCCCCTGTACTGGGGCATATAAAGTTTGCAAGACCAAGGGGCTTCTCTTCCCAATGATGGCTGACTAGGCCATCTTTTGCTACATATGCAGCTAGAGACAGGAGCTCTGGGGGTACTGATTAGTTCATATTGTTGTTCCACCTATAGGGTTACAGACCCCTTGGGTACTTTCTCTACCTCCTCCATTGGGGGCCCTGTGGAACAAGTAATTTTTAAGAAACAATTTTATGAAGCTTGTATTTATATGGAATAAGTTTATAATTCGATATATATGTGCATTCTATAACTACCAGCTCAGTGATGAACATTGCTGTCTCTTCAAATGCCAATAATTTATATCCTTTGAGAATTTCATTCTATTTGAGTCATTCTTTTAGAATTATATAACCTTTTGGTTATCCTTTTTATTGCTAAAGAATAATTAGAAATAATTCTACAACATTTTATTCTTAAAAGAATGGGTAAAAGAGAAAAAGATTGACAATATTACCCAGGAAATTAGTTAAATTCTCGTAAAGATCACTTTTGATGACGTAGAACTTTCCAGTGAGGAAAAGGACTAAGACTGAGCTCCATAGGAGGGTACTGGCTAAGAATGCACAAAGCCCTGAAATCAACCCACATGTAATATTGTTAGTCACAGCAATAATAAACCTTTGAGTGATAATTTTATATACCTGTTGCTGAACTCAATTACTCTGCTCAAATCATCCCTGTGACAGTGCTCCTTGCTACCTGCCCCAATGTTCTGGATTCCTAAATGAAACACACACAGAAAGAGAGTGGGGGGGGAGGAGAGAGGGAAGGAGAGAGAATTTTATAACTTAATATGCCTTAAACAGATCAATGACTAGGCCACTTCCAAACCTGCATGTGGCTAACACACTCCCCTCCGACATTCCTGAGATATTACTAACTAAAACCTGTATTCCATCTTGGCTGCCCCGGACCCAGATCTGCAGCCCTCTTGCACTACGTTCCCCAGCACCTACATGAAGGCTATGTTCTCTGTCTGGCATCTCTCAGGCATGGCTTCTCCCCCTTTACTGGCCTGGCCTGGAGGTTCTCCACCTTCCTGCTCCCTTCTCAGTCCCTTGTCCAGGAATCCTAAAGCCCCACCTCTGTCTCCCTGTCCAGCCATTGGCTGCCAGCAACTTTGCCAACCAAAACCAACTGGGGGCAGTGTCCCTCAGTGTCTTATGGGTGCACATGTCGATTCTCGCGCAATTTGGGGGACCAAATCTACAAAATATACCATCTCTCTAAAAGTTGTTTATTAATTGCATGGTATTTAAGTAATTTTTGCCTCTTCCTGTATGACATTATCCATTTAATTATTATTGATATAATAGAGGTCATTCCAGGAAGGAATGGTAGCTCCTGTGTATATTCCCAGCTCTCAGAAGACAAGGATTGCCTTGAGTCCCAGGCTAGCCCTTGAGGGAATATGATCATCCCTTAAACAAACAAAACTAGAAAGATTCCATTGTCAGGAGTCATCTTAATAAGTTGTTGTGGTGATGACAGTAATCAGAGTGTTTGTTAGAAATTATTAGTGCAGTTGGGTCAGACACATGCCTCGTTTTTATCCACAGAATAAAATCTTCATATTAGTATTAGGTATGACTCGATATCATTGCTAAAGGAAAACAACATGTGGGATGTTTTTTATATCAGTCCTCCAAACTGAACATTTATCTGCTATAGTATGTTTTAAATTTTAATATTTAATTACATTTAAAATCTGGTGTTATAAATGCAAGTAAGGATTAGCATACTTTAGTAACTATTAGAATATTACTAAAAACAATTTTAGTTTTGAAGAGATTAGTATACAGGATACAGGAGAACCATATGTAACGTGTTTCTGTAGCTATGTATAATGTCACTCTTAATACCATGCTTGATATCAGTTCCTGATGATGATAGATATAAAGCAAGGGCTAGTATAACTGTATCTTGCACCCCATGCCTGAAAGGTGTTTCCTTTGATGGCCGCTCACATCTCAGCACCTTTGTATTCTTTAAATAAGCAATTGAATTGCTTTTCAATATGTTACTGTTATAATGGTGCCTAGATGTTACTCAAGTATTATCAAGATCTACCTATAGTAAAGTAAAACTCATTTCTTCACTTAAAAGCAATGGCCCAACACTTAGGTAAATACCTTGGGTGCATAAATAAAATTCTTAAACTGAAATATTAGTCTCACCACATAACTCATTCTTTTGAGAGCTGAGACCTTTTAAACAGATAGGTTAGCATGAGAAACAGGTACCACTGCACAATATTTACATTGCAGGAGGGGGAGGATGGACAGGAAACAACTCTGACTTAATGTTACTCCACAGTGATTGTTTCTTTTGAATTCCATAGATATTTTGCTAGATGATACTAGTGATGCAACGGGACATAAAGATGGCCGCAGTGTGAAAATTATAGTCTCCATCGGCAAGGGCTACGGTCGAGCCAAGGTATTCCACTAATCTTATATATAATCTCATTCTCTGTAAGTCAGGAATGAGAACTCTTATCAATTTAAATGTATTGTATATCTGAGTGCTTGCTCTTGTTGATATCCTATTTTTTTTCTGTATTGTGTCAGTTGAATATGTTATATACGATGAAAAGATAGAGACAATAGATAAATGCACCGGGCTCTAAAGCTGCTGTGTGATCATTATACAGACAGGAGACTATAAGATAACAAATATTTTAAATGCCAGAGAGACAGTCTACTGAAATCAGAAGAGCAAATCACATCAATGCCACTTGCCTATGTTCTTTTAAAGCATAGTCCTACCTGATCAGGCAATGATTTAATGTCCATATTCAAAACTTATCTTCAAATTAATGTTATTTGACTCTGTGTCCTAAACCTTGAAGAACTTTTTAAATGAATTGTTACTTAGTAGGCCAGAATACGTATTTGTATTTTTAATCAAAAATAAAGTCCTTGAGTTTTAAAAGTAAAATACTGCTTCTGAAAATGTTGCTCATAACACAGTATCATATTCTTTTTCCTGAGCTATAGGCTTGTGACTGATTTTCACAAGTGGGCATTTATGTCTAATGGTCTCAGCGGAGTCTGAACTATTTCCCATTGAAAAGCATCTGTTCTAGAGCCCTGTGCATGTACCCATCTTTACTGCCCTAGAAACATAGCAGAGAGAAAATTTTCCCCACTCAGAATAACCTAACTCACAATGTGTTTCAACATCTCTCCCCAGTACAACCCATGAGGTTTTTCTTGATGTGCAAGGACAGCCACAATAAAGTGTCATGGTAGAGATGACTTTAAAAGTTATTTTCTACCAGTTCCAGAGGCAGACAAGTCCAAGATCAAGCTTCTAGCCAATTTGGATGCTGGTATAGGCACTGTGATAGTCATCTTCTCGGCTGAATCTATGGTGCCTTTTCTTAGGGGTCTCTGACAGGAAGAGAGAGGCGCTACCACTTTGACGTCCTCACTCTTATAGTCTGTGCTGACCCTGAATGTCTCTGAAAAAGATGGGTTGCTCTGTATCATTACACTGGAGATTAGGATTTCAGCAAATGAATTGGCAGAACATATTTAGCCCCTAATAGTACTAAAATAATGTTAAAACCACCTAGCTAAACGTTTGTAAACTTTTTCTATATTAAAAATGACTCCCAACTCATATCTCTGTAAAAAGTGACAATAATTTACACTTTCTGTGTTAAATATTATAGATAAAACAAATGAGGGTTAAAGTCAGCTGAGTGATTTATTTCTGATAATATTTCTTAATGAGGTGGTAGATGTTTTATGTTGTAGAATTCATGTATTCTAAATGCTTGGCTCAATTATTATTTTACTACATTTTAATGGCCACTAGACTTTTAAAACTAGGACTGTAATATGTTAACTAAATCTACCCACTGATATCATAATTATTATAACATATAATTATTTCCACCTAACCAAAAAATAAAGAATATTACAACTTAATTGCAGCTGACAAAATCTTGAATTTCTCATATACCCAGGGAAAACCCCTCAATTACCTACCCTATAAATAATTTAGATATGAGACAATCATTTCTAGTATTAAGGTCTGCCTCATAATAAGTCCTATAAGTTCCTCTTGTGGGTTCTTAGAAATTATCTGACAAATACATGTTTCCAAATAGGTAAGTATTTTACCCGTGGGAGCATGGGTAACCTAGTTGTTTTTTTTAAGTTCAAATTAAAAATGAAAACACTGTGTGTCCAGTTCATCAAAGATAAAAAGCGTAAAGTAATAAGACAAAGTCCCAGATTTGTTTGACAAGATCCATTCTGTATTCTATATCTTCCTTCTGATGGGCTCTCAGAGGAGGAATGCATCAAGTACATCACTATGAAATGCAATTCTGTCTGATAGCTGTCATCTTCTCTTTCTTGTAAATAGCTTATGCACCAGTTTCCTTTTGCCTACCATGTCATCTGAGCTTTTTTTTTTTTCTCTTTTGTTGTTGTTCTGGTGATTATATTATTTGTTTGGTTGTCTAACTCATTGGGTTAAATTTTATTTTATGTAAGCCACCACATACCATCTTAAACAGCAACTGCATTAATACATTTAATTAGGAATCATAGTGATAAAGTAATAAAACTATTGGGTCTTATCTCTCGTTTTGTTCTCCTTAAGGACCAGAAGTCTCAGGCATACTTGATAGGATCCATTGGAGTTAGTGGAAAAACTAAATGGGATGTCTTAGATGGTGTCATTAGGCGTCTCTTTAAGGTAAGTTTTTGAAAGTAGCTTAACATCATTTTAATATTTTCCCCTTTTGATGCTCTACTTAACTTTCATAGTATAAGTGCATCTGATTCTCCCTACCCCATCTCCATATGGAAAGATTTTCTTCCCAGTACTGATTAATACAACAATTCTTATATAGTCCATCATTTTATTAATTTTTAAAAATGTATTTGTTTTATGTGTCTGGGTGATCTGCAGGTAAGTCTGTCCACTATTTGCATGCCTGATATCTGTGGCCAAAAAAATTACATCAGATCCTTGGGCCTTTGTGTTGCAGCTGGTTGTGAGCTGTCATCAGGGTACCGGGAGTTGAACCCAGGTCTTCTGGAAAAGTAGCAATTGTTCTTAACCCTAGAGTCGTCTCTCCACCCCAAACGCCTGTAGCACTGGGTATCCCAGGTTGGTTTCCCATCTAACCAATAGAAAAGGCCCAACCACAGTTAGCTTCTAAGACCGAAGGAAATCGCATACGTTCCGGGTGGTATGGCCATAGAGGAAATTGTGACTTAAAATTTTTTTGACAGTGTGTGTTATAACCTCATGAATTTATATTTGTTGCAGAGGAGTTGAAGTTCTGTTTTGACTCCCCCCCCCCTTTTGTGTGGACTATTTTAGGAATATGTGTTCCGAATTGATACATCCTCTAGTCTTGGTCTGAGCTCTGACTGTATTGCTAGCTACTGTATAGGAGATTTAATTAGATCTCATAACCTAGAAGTGCCTGAACTGCTACCTTGTGGATACCTGGTTGGAGATAAGAATATCATCACTGTGAACCTGAAAGGTAAAATGAAAAACATAGCCTTTACCCAGACCCCTCCATTTTATTTGCCCTTATAACTTGTTAAAGTTTGCATACATTATAAATCATATTGACCTCTGTCATAATTTTGGTATGAACCAAACTATTGGATTGTGTAGATATATAAATTCCTACTAAAACCATTAAAATCCCAAATAAATTAATCCTTTCAGTCCCATAATAAAGATCTGAAGAGTCACCAAGGCTTGCACAAGAAGGGTATCTTGGGGGATTTCAGCTTCTAGATTGTTTTTCTATCTCGTCTTTATAAGAGAAGTTTCAATGAAAATTATTATGTTTCCTGAACTTACATATCCATCACTATATTTTGGAGACAGAATAGGTATATTCAGTAAGCATCCACATTAGAGTAGAGAATGAAAGTGTAGAGCCAGGGATAATGCATGCTGCTTCCTGGGTTCTGGCTCTTGTGACGAGTTATAGCTAATGTAACATCTGATGCAGGCTTGCCTCTTTAGTTCCTTGTTTGAATGTGTTCAAGAATGAGAAGGTGTCTATATAACTTGTGGGATAATAGAGGGGTTAGTCAATATTTGGTTTTATGATAAAAGTAATTGGGTTAGTAAAAGAAAACAATGTTGCTCTCTTCTTAATCCTTTACCAAACACTGTAATATATATATATATATATATATGGTTATACAGTTATGGTGCTTTTATGACTGACAGAAGTTAATATGTATGGGGAGGAAGTAAGGATTGCCCTCTTTAGTTTTGGATTTTTGAAAGTGGGTTTTAGCATGTAGTCTCTGTTGGCCTTGAACTCATATTGTCTTTCACTAAGCCTTCCTCACTCCTAATGAAGCCATTTTCCCATCGTCCTTCTAAAGAATGTTACATATCTCCCATTCTTCTGTAACACTGTAAATACAGCTCTAAGACAAATTATTTATTTTTAATAAATAAATTATTATTTTAAAAAAAATAATTTTTATCTTTTGTTCTTTAAGCAATAATGGAAAATATGCAGCAGGCAGTGAAGGAAACAGCTTAGATTTTCAGTGTATCTTCTAATCAATATGTTCTCTTTCCTAATGACATCCAATGCGTGCAAGTTAGAAACAGCTACAAAATTATTTTGTAAGAGCTACATTTTTATGACTCACGAGGTTTTATTTCTGCTTGGTAACATATTTCAGTTATTCTCCAGAACAATAATGCCTATTATCCCCCCTTGTTTCTTCCTTCAGGGGTAGAAGAAAATAGTTTGGACAGTTTTGTTTTTGATACACTGATTCCTAAGCCAATTACCCAAAGGTACTTTAACTTGTTGATGGAACACCACAGAATTATCCTCTCAGGACCAAGTGGGACTGGAAAGACCTATTTAGCAAACAAACTTGCTGAATATGTCATAGCAAAATCTGGAAGGAAAAAGACAGAAGATGCCATTGCTACTTTTAATGTGGACCACAAGTCAAGTAAGGTAAGTCACAGATACTAAGAAAACAACCCTCATTTATCCAGAAGTGTCTTTAACCATCAGGGTTTAAATTTTCGCGCAGTTTGCATTTCACACATGAAAAAAAAATTACCATCAATGTTGTCCACTAAAATTATAATCCAGTAGATGAACAAACTTCGCTTTAACTAATGTGCATACAAAAGCTGCTTTTACGGTCGCTTACCATGTACTTGGAAAGGCACTGGGGTTATACAGAATCAGATATCAGAACCTCTGTTGCTGATCTCCCCTAAACATACTTTTACAAAATGCTAGACAAAAAAAGGACAGCTAATATTTATGGTGCTATGGAAACAAGAGAGTTGTATGACTCCACAGGCTGAGCCGGGCTCTATAAGAAAACAAGAATTGGTTTATGCATCAATAAATGGATGTAAATTAACTGGGGCATTTCAGGAATCAGACTGATTTGGGAGTAGCTGTAGTAGCTGCAGAAAGTCTAGAAAAGCAGCAATTTGCTTATATCATGTCTCTAGAGAAATTCTGCTTGAGAAGTTTGCAACAGTGAAGAATATTGCAGTGGGCCACAGTTCTAATGGGCCTTACTAATGCAGCCAGTCTACATTGTCATGTGAGGCTAGAAAACATCACCAGCACTTTCTCTGATACCTACTTGAAAAGAAATCAGGTGGTGGCTAATGTGTTCATAACACTGCACTACTAGTTTTACCAATTCTAGATATTAAAATCTCAGCTACTTCTACCTGAGTGCTCTTGAAAAGTGCATCTTGTCATAACCTAGTGTGTTGATAGAGTCCTAGTGTGTGTGTGTGTGTGTGTCTGTGTGTGTGTGTGTGTGTTTGTGTGTGTGTGTGTGAGAG
>NC_034598.1:66406098-66421609 GCF_900095145.1 Mus pahari
TACATTGATGGATTTCCTTATATTAAACCATCCCTGCATCCCTGGGATGAAGCCTACTTGGTCATGATGAATGATCATTTTGATGTGTTCTTGGATTTGGTTTGCGAGGATTTTATTGAGTATTTTTGCATTAATATTCATAAGGGAAATTGGGTTCTTTAACGAAACCAAATGTGTAACTAAATGAACAGACCCATCTCAGTGGGATGGTTCATTAAGTACTGGGGGGGTGATTAGGATCTATTACTGAATTCCTTTATACCTTCATTTTGATTTCAAAACTTTAAAGTGAAGAAAAGTGTGGGGCTGTGGTAAGAAGTCAAAGAAATGTGTGTGGGTTTCTTTTTTTGTTTGGTTTGGGTTATGACACTAGGAATATATATATATATTTATATGGTAGCACGTATACTTAAAGTATACTTATTATTTATTAATTATAGCCCTTTGTTCCAATGAAGATTTTGTGCCCAAGTACATACCCTCTCCCCCACAACAAACATAAACTTTGGTTCAAAATTATTCCCAAATTGTATATACAGTAAAATGAGGTGTCTTAAACTCAAACATTCAAACACACGCAGACTTTAAAATCCTGGATATTTACTTGGAATTCGGCATTATTCGAATTGTGGTTCCCTCACTTTTTATTACTGTTCTGATGAGTGACACAGAAACTGAGCTGGAAAACCTGAGTCTTCTCTGAGCTGAAGGAGAAGGATTCGGTTGCTCATTTGTTCCTATCTGCATGTTTAATGTCTCCTGTGATCTTCCTTCTTTATATCTTCACATGAAAGCCTTTTAGTTGCTTCACTTTCCTTTCCAGCCAAAAGATAAAAGAACCCAGAGGTCTCTTGGGTACACCCTGTGTTCTCTTTGGCTTTTCCGCAATGTTGACATGCCAAAAGTCCACACAAGTTCTTTGTTTTTGAAAAATAAAACAAAGGTGGGGGGGGGGGCAGGGAAGTGGTTAGAAAATAAGGAGAAAGGATTCAGAAGAAGAGAAGAAAGCATTTTGATGAATTGCAGGAGTATTTTGTATATGGCTGGAATCAAATTTACCAACTCTAAAATGAAATGGGATGCAGTTTGACAGTGTAAAATATAATTGGTCAATATCTGTAATAAAATGTTCTCTTTTGAGAGATCTATGTATTTATATACAATCTTTTCAGTTTCATTTACTTTTCTAAAAAGTATCCGGAGAAATTCTTAATAATGGCCATTGAATCGTTTCTACATACATATTTTAACACTCTCTGATTTCAGAAGAGCAAAGACATTATGAAATCACTTCATATTTTCTTATAGCTAAGTGGTCATGGGTGGGATTTTTCAGGAGTATTTAAGTAGAATGTGATGCTAGGAAGTAGTGATGGGAAGAAACTCTTCAATAAATAATAGAGCACTAATCTAGAAAAACACAACATTCAAATGAAGGATGTTGATTTTTCTCCCTCAGTTTTTTACATATGAATGAGCTGTTACTCAGGGTGCTTGAAGAAGTCCTTTAGGGAGTTGTTGAGGGGAGAGGTTTTAAGTTGGAGGGTGATGTAAATGAAGAAAGAATGTCAAGTTAAGATTGTGCTATGGGTAGCAATAAGGAATATAGATCTTTCTAAAAGAAAGTGCTAATGAGGCATAAAACCATAAGTCTTTTGCTATAAAAAAAATAGAGTCATATAATTGCAGCTTGGTTTTATGCTATGACATTATAAAGTAGAGGAGATGTGGCCAGCAATCAATTACTCAAAAAGAAAAAAAATAAACAATATCAAACAATAATCCATCAAAGGGAAGAAAGAAAACCGTCTCCTTGTGTTTTGGGGTACCTCTTCATTTTACATTCTGTTCCTCTTCCCACACTTCAAGCCCTCCCTCAAGCTGCCAGCTGGAATATTGTGATTGAGAGCTGAGCACACAAACAATTACACTTTGTGGCATTTGATATAACAGACCCAGAAGGATGGAAATGGATTTAGAAAAGAGTATGTGGCCAGCTGAAGCCACTTGGAAGGTTAGGTAGGAAAAGATCAGAAAACTGGCCTTGGCAGATGCCTTTGTAATGTGTCTAGAGTCAAGATCCGAGAAAACCAGGATTCAATCTCCATATAGTGGTAGTGCTGCCACAGTCTCATGGTCTAGATAGGGAGTCATCTCAGTGCCAGTTCTATCTGGCTTCAGGCTCTGCTCTCATTTACCTACCTCAGTAAGAATGGCAAATGCTTTATACAAGTTCATCAGTCCATCCACCTAAGATTAATTTCCAATAACTGGGCTAAGAGTCACAAAGTGCTTTCCAGAGGGCCTGTAAAAATCTCTATTTGTGCTGTGCACTGGTGGCCCAGGTGGTGGTGTGTTCTAGACAAAGGCAAGTAGATCTCTGTTCTACAGAGAAAGTTCCAGGCCAGCCAGGGCTACAGAGAGAAATCCTTTCCTAAATAAATACATATAAATAAATAAATAAACAAATAAATAAATGAAAACAAAAACCTGTATTTGCACAGATGAGTGGCCCATGGCTTTGTCCTATTTCCAGCACCGCATTACATACCTCTTAAATGTTCTGCTGGTCTGAATTCTCTTATTTCCTCCCATATACTATGCCAATATAAACAATTTTTAATTTCTAAAAAAATATTGCTTCCATAATTCTGACTTTTTTCTTTCCTTCCTACTTCTCTAGTAAGATCTTTCTTGGTTATTTCCATTGCTTGCCCAATTTCACCTACTACAAATTAAATATTCCCAACATTCTGTCCTCTCTCTCTCTCTTCTCTCTCTCTCTCTCTCTCTCTCTCTCTCTCGCTCTCACTCCTCACTCTCTCTCTTTGTCTTTCTCTTTCCCCACTGAGTGCCATTGGCCATGTCCACTCTCCCCAATCCGAGAGTGCTCATCCAACCTACAGATGTGTTCCAGATCAAATTACCTGTAGAAATGACAGAAGTGGCCCTGAAAGGCATCAGAGGACGATCCCGTTCCAACCACCTTGACCCCAACCATCTTTCTGTCCTCTTAAACTCCCACAACTGCTTCTCCCACTTCCTGCCTCACAACTCCCCTAAAGCCCCCTTCACACTATCTGTTCACATCATGGAAAAATAGAATCTCTCTTCATAATTAAAATCTGGCTCAATTATAATTCTCCAGTGGTTTTTGTTGCTTTCTGCACTAAACCCAAAATACAACACTTTTCCTATTCAGTATTACAGTGTCCCTTGGCTTCAACAATCTCAGGGTTTTCTTGGCTCATCTCCCTCCTGCGAGACAAAACTCCAATTCTACCTCATTTCCTTTCCGTGAATGTTATATATGTCTGTGTGGTCAACAGAAGATGTTGCATCATCTCACCGATCATTCCAGACTGTAAATTTCTCTTTAAGTTATGTGCCTCTGTGTCTCTTTCACAAAGCTCACTCTTAGCACTTGTCTTCAAGTGCTAAAATACACTTTATTCTATTTCTGACGGTACCCATTCCTGTCTTTCTATGTGACGAGCTCTTCTCCCATTTTTAAGCATTAAATTATTCTCTAATCATTAAAAATAAATACAGCTATAGTGGCAAATGTTTCTGCTACTTGAAAATATATCCCAGAAGCTGCGGGTGGTCTTTACATGTTGTAAAACAAAATATATAAAAGTAATGTCATTTTATGTTTTATTGTAGTTATATATGTATTGCCAAACCTCTTCGTAGATAATAAAGTTTTAATTCTTTCATTATTATATGTTATATATGTTATATATGTATATTATATACACATATGTATATTATTTTAATACATGTATATAATTATATATATTTATATACATATAATTTATATATATACATGTATATACATATACATATAATTATATAGAATATATACTTATATAATATATATGATTATAATTATATATACTATGTATATATAATTTTATATGTGTATATAATATATAATACATAATTATATATTATATATTGTATATGTAATTATATTATATATTATCATTATATATTTCTTATGACAAATAAATTGCTCTCTCCTACTGACAACAGATGAACAACAAAGGTTTCATGATCCACACTTTTCAATGTGATACATTTCTATTCTGTGTTTGTGAATCCAGTTTATTTTATTTTCTTCCCTTTCCATATTTCACATATCACAACCATGCACTGGGTCTCTCTCCTCAAGATCCTTATTATTTTTCCAAATATATCTTGCAGCTGTACTTTCTAACTTTTGCTTTTGTTCTTCACGGTTTGCACATTTTTCCTCCTTCCATTCTGTTGTTTAAACCTCCGGCAGGCTTCTCTTACCCTCAGTGTGCTGTCTCATGAGATTTACTTCATGTTTGGTATTGTAATGTTCTTATTGTCTTCTTGTCTGCTCATCTACCAGATGTTCTTGGGACAAAGAAACTGGGCCTCTGAATTCCCAGTGCCACTGTGCCTGGCACATGATAAAGGCATGTTGAAAGGATGAATAACTTTCCAAACTTACCAGTTGGAGTTTTACTTATTATTCACGATGTATCTCATAGGCCATCTCCCAATAGCTCATGAGAAAACCTGAATGAAGATCACTCAGGACCTCTGTTGCTCCCTTGCCTTGCTTTATTTACTCGGCTGCTAGTTCTCTAACTTAGCTTCATGGATGGAGTGAGGAAGCTTCCAGAATGCGTGGTGCATGTGTTTACCTGACTGACAGAAATTGGGATCGTGGAATTGTTTTAACCCTGAGCAAGATTTACAAATTGAAAATGGCATTATGAATATGCAAATCATATGGAAATGTTCCAACTGATTAGGATAATTCTAAGAAACCTGATTTTGCTCCTGACCTACCCATCTGCAAGAACCGTCAATCAGAGAACTGGTTATCATATTTAGGTTCAAAGTTATTAGACAAGAATAATGCCTGGAAAATGAAAGGAAGCACAAGGAGTGCCATGTGCTGATGTTAAATGGTCCCGTGAAAGATGAGAAATGCCTTCTGTGTTTAAAATTGCAGCAGTCACCTGCAAGCTATAAATAAATAATTATCTACTTTTTTATCTGAGTACTGAGGCTAGATTCAACTGTGGTTAGATTCAACTCATCTAAATAATTCAAGTCAAAACGTTGGGAGTATATTAGGAACCTTAAAACGTGTCATTTTGGCTTTATTCTCTAGCTGAAATAGCTTTGGTAAAAACCTACTTCATTGAAATATCAAACACAATAAGGCATCTTGATACTTATAGCTGACCATGAGGGAACGTATCTAGAACTCATCTGACTTTCCGTATGAGGAGGAGAGAAAGGTACCCACGCTTTCAGTTTGGCATGGTTTTCCCAGCCTGTGGAAAGAGCCTGCCTTCTTCCCTGCTCCTCTCTTCTCTTAAAATGTGAGCCTCTCCTTTAAAATTTGCTTTGTACATTATTTCCATAAAATCTTCTTATGAATGTTAGCAGAAAACCCTGAATGAAGAACACACTATGCTCTTTCTCAAAATGTGAATGCTTGCATGATCTGGAGACTTATTACCGTGGGTTTGTTCTGTGTCTTTAAGGAACTGCAGCAGTACCTTGCCAACCTGGCTGAACAATGCAGTGCAGACAATAATGGGGTAGAGCTCCCTGTTGTAATAATTCTGGATAATCTTCACCACGTGGGCTCTTTGAGTGATATCTTCAATGGTTTTCTCAATTGTAAATACAACAAATGGTAAGCTCATAAAATAAATGGAATAATCAGGTAGAGAAACAGCGATGTCATTTCCTTCTTTATACCTTTTTATGTTTTAATATTTGTAGTGGATACCATTAGCGTAACAATATCTAGTGATATTCTATATTTTTATAGAATTTGTATGCATGCTTTATAATATCTATTCACAGCTATGTTTCAAGAAGGATTTTTGCTTTGTTCATTTATTTGATTTGTTGCTATTTGGGGTTTTGTTATTGTTTAGAGATAGGGTTTCATTATATTAACCAAGTTAGCATCAATTATACAAGTGACCCCCTGCCTCTCCCTCCTCACAACATTGCATTGGTCTTCAGGAACTTTTATGAAAACATTATGCATTTTTTTGATGATGTTAGTTTCTGTAGACGCACTGGATGTGTAGAAAGCCCATATGGATGGTAGGATGCTTTGACTGGGGCATGTAATAACTAGAAGGAGATTTTAAAGTTCTCTATGCTTTCATTCCATCACTATCAAAGTAACAGTTCAACTTTTCTCTAGAAATGAAGTTAATCCACTCGAATATATTTCCCTCCAATAATGTAATGCTTTGTTATGCAAAGTAAAGGGACATGTTAAATCAAGGCATAAAACAGTATAAAAACCTACATGTGTGTTGAAGAATGGTCTCTAAAGAAAAACATACAGAACACAACAATATAAATGATACTAACCATATTGTATTGGTAATCAATACATTGCTAGTGACAAGTGACTACCAATTGATCAGGAGAAAATAAAGGTTAAAGGAGGAATCAAAGCATCATATTTAAGAAGGCTGGGGAGATGAACAGCATCACTTGCTCTTACAGAAGACCTGGGTTTGATTCCAGGTGCCTATAAAGTTGGTGTTCATATTGATATATCACTCCAGTCCCTGGAGATCTGGCACCCTCTTCTGACCTCCGCATCAGGCACACATGTGGCACACAGACATATACAAGAGCAAAACACACATGCACACAAAATTTAAAATATCTGTGTTAAAGCGAACCTTCAAATAAACTGAAAATTAACAGGGTGTTGGAATAAGCACATGAGTTATAATTTACTAGCGTACGCTGGATGTAGTGGCGCATGCCTTGAGTTGTAGAACTTTAGAGATGGGCATATTTCTGAGTTCTATGCCAGCCAGGGCTATACAGTGAAGCACTATCTCAAAAAAAAAAAAAAAAAAAAAAAACAACTTAGAATAGACAAACCATTGTGCTTATTCTGCACATCCTCCCCCAACCTCTCCCCATCTCTGTTGTGATAATTGATTAACACTAATCTCTTGGCAGAGGCAGCTGTGCATCCCTTGCTACCTGCCCCAATGTTCTGAGTTCCTGAATGAAAGACACACACACACACACACACACACACACACACACCCTTCTACTTTAATATGCCTAAATCAGCTCAATGGTTGGACCACTCGTAAGCCTCCAAGTGCCTAACACCTCCCCTCCAGTACTCCTGAGTTATTACTTACTAAAACCTATGTTCCACCTTTGCTGCCCTAGACCCAGTTGGTGCGAGGGTGGGGACTGGGGCTGCTCTTTCCCGGTTCTTACATGATTGGTATGCTCCCTCTCTGCATGTCTTAGGCCTAGACCTGAAGCTTTGTCTGACATGGTGGTTCTAACTGCTTTCTCTACTGGTCCCCTTGCACTTGAATCCTAAAGTCCCGCCTCCTCTGGCTCTTTGCCCAGTGATTGGTCACCAGTCGCTGGCAACTTTATCAATCAATTTTGGGAACCCAGTTAACATAATTCGAGTGTTAGAACAAATCCACAACACGTATCTCTCTCTCTCTCTCTCTCTCTCTCTCTCTCTCTCTCTCTCTCTCTCTCTCTCTCTCTCTCTCTCTCTCTCCACAAAGGTTCACATCAGGAGAGAAAGAAGTCACTTTGCCTCAGTGTTAGATTTCAAGTTAGAATCCCCAGTAGACACTTTGTTTCTATTATTTTGTCACTTTCCAATTTAACATGGTAAAATTTTCCTCATAAAGGAGAATAGTGTATATTTTTCTTAATTGTTTTTCTGAGATGCGTTTAATCGCTTTTCCCTCTAGAACATGTTAATGCTCCATTCTCCATTTTTCCTAGTCCTTATATTATTGGAACCATGAGTCAGGGAGTCTCTTCATCGCCGAATTTAGAACTACATCACAATTTCAGGTAAGGACTTGAAAGATTGGTGTGTATGTGTGTGTGTGTGTGTGTGTGTGCGCACACACACACTCTTCTGTGCACCTGTTCCACTTTCTCTCTCTCTCTCTGACCATAAAGGTGTCTTGAAGGCTGTTTTTCCCATTTGGCTCCTGACCATCCTACCCACAGTGTCATGAGGATAATTCTCACTTCCCCTGGCACTCTGTTTAAGCAGATGTTCTGTGATCTTGACTCTGTAATCAAACGTGTTTCTTTTCCTGCTCACTACTTCCGTGGAGAAGATAGGACGCTCTTCTTCTGAGGGAAGACTATGAAGAGAGCTCCTATTTCAGGGTCTAGGATTCTGCTACAAAACCTCTCTCAGCATGTGTGTACCTCCTCGCTCCCAGGAGCATAAGCCTCTTGGAAGCTCTCAAGTAAAATTCACTGTATTCCAACTCTAATGGTAATAGATTTTCTAAATGATTGCAGCATCAAACTGTGGCCATTAGTTAACAAGGGAACATCAGTGATTTATCTTGCAATGGAAGTTACTATGGAAATAAAGTTTAGGTTTTACGAAAAAGAAGAAACCAAAAACCATTAGCTTAATTTTTCTTTTCCTTATTCGTAGGTGGGTATTATGTGCAAACCACACGGAACCTGTGAAAGGCTTTTTAGGCAGATATCTTCGAAGGAAACTGATAGAGATGGAAATTGAAAGGAATATACGTAATAATGACCTGGTCAAAATTATTGACTGGATTCCTAAGACATGGCATCATCTCAATAGTTTTCTGGAAACCCACAGTTCTTCTGATGTCACCATTGGTGAGTTCCAAAATTAAAATAGTCCACTTTGCAGACACTGGGCACACTGGGTAAACATAATAGATTGGGTGGTAGAGATTCTTTTCTAGAACTGTCTTCTTCTACGGGTTCTATCTGCAATTATTTCATTGTATCTGATGATTATGGATAGTGAAATTAAGTTTCCAATGGGAAAGTATCTTAAAATCACATTGCTAGCCAAAATAAAAAGTATCCAGAGTAATTTTTTTTTTATTCTAAAAGAAAAAGAAACCAAATTTTTGTGACTGTGAGGGAATGGACTTTTTATGAACAATTTTTGTATTTCATTGTTTTAAAGATAAAACCAAGTTAATTTCTTTCTGGGTACAATGCATTTGTCTTTCTATTCCCTCTTAAGGTTCATGTGCAGAAGGGCGTTTCTCAGTGCTGTAAAATCATCAGAAGTTCCTTGGCTGCAGGCAGAAGTTCTGTCCCCAGCTCAAATATCTGTACTGGTTCCATATTCTGCAAATAACTGATTCAAAATTCTGCGAGTAACTGATCTTTGTCATGAACCATTCATCTAGCTGTAACAGAATTCTGCGCAGTCTGTAAAACAGGACTGGATTAGACACTTCGCTATTTCTTACGAATCCGTGTTATGCCTTAGATTAGTACTTCATTGTTAAGGAAACAGTCCTGGAGGCCCTCTTCCATAATATGTATTCATGATTACTGAGCTAATCAAGCTAGGAATTTTCTAGGAATATGTGTGTTATATTTCTCCAAAATGCATCTAAGCATGTGTTTATATCGGTAAATGTAACGCTTCTGCAACATTGTGCCATTTGTGTCTTCTCAGGTCCTCGGCTTTTTCTTCCTTGCCCCATGGATGTGGAAGGTTCTAGGGTGTGGTTCATGGATCTTTGGAATTATTCCTTGGTACCTTATGTTCTGGAGGCAGTGAGGGAAGGCCTACAGGTAGAGTACCTGATTTGTACTATTGTGAAGAGAAAAGAAGCAAATAAGTAAATGAATAAATAAATATAGAAAGAAGGAAAGAAAAAAGAAAACCAAATTATTTTAAGAAATAAAGCCATTTATCTATTTATTTATTTATTTGGATATTTATGTAGAAAATTAAAGTAGAGAGCAAAAAATGTTCAGCAGTATGCCTGTTATGACAAATGTGCAGTAGTTCGTCTGTTAGAACAAGGCTGCTGCTGTCTGTGTCTGTGCAAAATGGAGTTCTCCCTACCCTATGCATTGAAGGCTAAGATTGTTGCAATGAGGGTTTAAAATGTTCTTAGTAAACAGATATTTAATTACACACTATACATCTTAGGGCACAGACTGTGAAAATGACACAGTTTTAGTTCTTCATAACATTTTGCATTTCATGAATTTTCAAGAACCAATGTGCTATGTACAATGTAAGGTGGTTGGTCTTTCAAACTTCATTTATTCAAAGAATTCATATTGTCATTTATAAAAACACATTTATAGTAGAGAAATCATATTTTTAAATTTATATTTTGGTAAATTATTTGCTCTCCAGGATACAGTTTTTATATTAATTAGCTATTATCCTCATCTTTATATATCAAGTCTTATTTCATATTTGCTTGCTAACAAATAAAAAGCAGCAGAAGCCTTAGAAGCCTCAAAACTGTGATTATTAACTGCACAATTTCCTTAGTTTTTTTTTTTAGTTTGGGAGATAAATGGACTGTTTATATTAAAGTAAATAATACTTATAAATCTCTTCCTTGATCATTATAATTGTGTAAAGTTTCCATCTGAGTGAGTGATTATCATTTAAAAACCATAATCTCTCAAACAAAAGTCATATATGCCTCTAGCTCCGTGCTTTGGCTCCTGATGCTTAGTACTAGGTTAGTGTGAAAACTGAATCAGTTACCCTATAGGTATAGATCAAGTTGTGATCCAGCATATGAAAGGTGGGGGCTCTGGGCGGAGAACCCTCTTCATGGATGTTCAGTCCTTAGTGTAGTTGAAACTTTTACTTTGTGAAAGAATTTAGATAATAAGAATCCTGGAGAACTCCAGCTATGACCTCTAAAGCAGAAAAGGTCATATGCCGTGCCCTTGCATCTACTAATGTCAAAGGACCTTAACCTAAGAGTGCAGAAATTAACCGGAGTCTCTCCATTTGGAAGAATGGAAAGAGAAAGTCATTTTTGGATGAAGGCTAGTGCCTGCTGAGAAACCATATGGGGGAATGCTCTCTGCCACATGATCTGTTTGGAAAGGATGCAGCTGACACATTGAGTTATTCTCCTGGTGATTCCATCTTTCTTGAAATGTTAGCGATTAAATCAGCTCTTCCTGGATGTTTAGATTCATCCTATTATAATATTCACTTTCTGTGACCCAGATGTTTGCTGTCCTAGCTGATTATGAAAAACTGGCTCTGGTTGTTTATACACACTCAAGTCCTTTTTAGGTCAATTCTAGACTCCAGTAATAATAATAATAATAATAATAATAATAATAATCAGCTATCTTGTTTTAGATCTACCTATTGTTTTATTCTATGTGTATGAGCATGTTGCCAGAATTTATGCATGTGTAACACATACATGCCTTGTGCCCTTAGAGACTAGAAAAAAAGTGTCAGTTACCCTGGACCTGGAGTTCAGAAAGGCTGTAAGTTGCCACCTAACTGACAGGCATTCAATCTGGCTTCTTTGGAAAAGTAGCCGGTGCTCTTAACTGCTGAGCCATCCACCATCCATCCCCTAAACATAAACATTCTATGAATTGTACATTTTTTCCTTTTAATTAGCTGTACATATATCTGCGTTTTGTACCTTATATTAAGCAGTTTTCAGCTGAGACAAAACTTACTACTCCAAGATAAGAGCTATTTAAACAAAACTAAACAAACAAAAGAACCTGATAGACAACAAATAATCTTCAGATCTCTGCCTCTGTCCCCACTTCCAAAAGTCATATTGGGGTCTAGATAATTTCATACTGGCACAAACTTTAATATGATTTCCAGAGAAACCTAAAAGTATTCCATGCACTGGTACTCACAGTGCTTATGTTTTTCTTTCATCTCACTGAAAATATCATCATCACTGGACACACCATGCACTGCCCTCTGAGGTCGTGACACTAAACCCAGAACGGTCCTGGGTGGCACAGGTCACAAGGGCAAAGACAGGACACTTCCTAGGTGTGGCATATCTTTCCACGTTCTCCTGGCCTGATGCCTTCTTTATGAAAATCTCACCAGCCTGTGTCCCCTCGGCAGTTTGTTGTCACCTTGGCAGTTTGATGTTAGCTTTGTTCCAAACTCAGAAAGTCCTGGGTCCACCTGCGCCTCTGCATTCTCCCGACACTGCTTTGTGCAGTCTCTTACATTTCTTTTTGAATAGGCTCGTTGTTTTTCCATAGATTCTTACAGAACGCATATTTGGGTTTCCATTTTACCCCTCTTTTCTCAGTGTCCTTATTTATAAACATATAAACCGTCTCCCAACAGGAAGCAATGGAATTATGAGGTTATCAGAAGGAAACGGTTACCACCATACCTGAATGAGAAAAGCCTTTCTTTCTTTCATTGATCATCCTTCCAAAATACATTTTGGGACAGAACTCCCTTTATTGTAAGAAACAGATTTTGTATTTCAGACCTCTCTAAAATTTAGCTTTTGTTTATCAACCTTGAGATGTTTGAGGGTTTTTTTTTTTTTTTCGCCTGCATTTGCAAAGTTATTCATAAAATCAAATGTGTGCACTGATGTCTTTATTTTCTTATAATATCCCTCCATCATCCTTCCCTCTACATCAGGTGTTCCCTTCTATTTTGCAAAACTTTTAAGTATCAAGGGAGCTGTGTAGACGGACATATTTAACCCACGGGTAATTCTCTTGGTGCATTGGCAGGAACTGAATGTGAAAATAGCTGCCTGTTTAGCATTCACTTTGTATTTTTCACCTAATAGAAATGTTCTTTGTTTGTAATGAACCTTCAGATGTATGGGAAACGTGCACCATGGGAAGATCCCTCCAAGTGGGTCCTTGACACGTACCCTTGGAGTTCTGCATCCTTGCCTCAGGAAGGCCCAGCATTACTGCAGTTGCGACCAGAAGATGTTGGCTACGAAGCCTGCACATCTACAAAGGAAGCCACAACGTCAAAGCACATTCCCCAGACTGATACAGAAGGGGACCCCTTGGTAAGGATGTCTGATCATTCTTCTCTAACTAAGCCACTGTAGTTATTTTTAAGATTGTAGACGTGTAGTCATTAGCACTAGCTAATGTGTCAAAGGCCAACTACTGTAGGTAATATATGGAACGGGCCTGATACAAGTAATCATTTAAACTGTTACCTTTAGTGCCATTTCCCTGTTTGAAATTTTTCAAAACAACAACAACAACAACAACAAAACTGTTTATCTAAAATAAAAATGTAAGAAACCCTGAAACTGGGACAAATTCCATGACTATAATTTTTCTCTGATTATATGTTAAATTGTGTCAATATTTAAATAGTCAGTATATTAAATATTACCACTAGGTATTGAAGAGAAAACTAAAGTTTGTTCATAAATAAAAATATAATCAAATGTATACAGAACAAAAACTGTGTACCATATATTAGCTAGCTTAATTAAATACAATCTTCTGATGCTTTCAGTTTGGAAAGATAAACTCTTTTGTTTTTAAGATTTATTTATTTTTATGTGCAATATTGTTTTACCTGCATTTATGTCTGTGTGAGGTTTTCAGATCTGCCAAACCTAGTGTTACAGTTTGTGTGCTGCCATGTGGAATTGAACCTAGGTACTCTAGAAGAGCAGTCAGTGCCCTTAACCACTGAGCCATCTCTGTGACAATAAGAAGGGGGTTACCTTTACCATTTTTTCTATTGTACTAGTGTATATAATTTTAATTTTAGAAACAATACAATAACTTAAGTAAGTGTATAGAACTCTAAGATATGAAAATATTAAGTACATAATGTAATTAATAGTACAATTATTTTTAGTATATCATCTCTGTACTCTTATACATTTTACTAGTGAGAACCTCAAGAGGAATTCATTGTCCTGTTTGCTCAGTGCAAAAGGCATCACCTAATACTAAACCTTGGTTCTGATGTATTCTGTTGGGAACACATATATGCCTTCTCTATCTTTGTTTTTATATATTTCATAACCGCCATTGGAAAGCAAAAATGTATTGCAGTTAATCTAAATAAGAAATCCTAGTAAGAAAATTACTATTGTCAGGAGCGTGTTTTTGAATCTTAACAGGGATTATATGTTCTGGTTTGCTGCACATTATTTTTACAAATGCAGAGGGCAATTGTCATCACAACGCTAAATCTTGGCACATGCATACTGACTGCTAAGGTCTAGTGATCAGGCCGGGGAATCACCTATAGTCTTAAAAGGACCTCGTCCAGTAGTGGTGTGAGATGCGTGCCTGCATAAACTGCCTAAGATGTAGGAGGTGTGGTGGGCAAAGCCATGAGTCTAGTAAGGGACTTCACAGATGGCATGGCTAAGCTGGATGTTGAAACAGGCATTGGCAGTTTTCATGTGGTTGAATGTGGAGCCTCTAACATTGAGGGAATATCACACAGGACACTGCCAAACCGCACAGTGAAAATTAAGAGTTAGAGGCCAAATATCTGTTGGTTGGAAGAATTAGAATGATAGAGTTTCCCAACTGTTAGATCACTTTGAGCCATTTTATTTTTATGGGTAGTTAAAACTTTATCACACAGACCATGTACAGCCAGTGGGTATTTTTGACTAGTGTTTTATCTGTTTAGATTTGTACTTGCTTAAGATCTTTCTAGTAACAGAGCAGAGGGCAGAACACGGTGTTGGGGTAACTGGCAGTGGGAGACACACAGAGGGACATGGTAAAGTAATAGGTATTATCTTGGCTGTGGGTCTACAGAGGATGCAAAGGAGACCAGGGGAAAACGATGTCCAGAGACTCTACATTGATCATAATAATTGAGTGATAGGTAAACCTACCTTCTTTTTATAATGTCCTTTGATTTTAATATACAAAAGAATAACCATTAGTTGCAGAGTAAATCTCATTGCGTGTGTTTACTACAGATTTCAGATTGGGAAATTATGCTAATTGAACCTACTATATAGCACCATTTCTTTTATTTATTATTTTATGTCTGTAAATATTTTGTGTGTGTGTTTGTGTGTGCGTGTGTATGTGCGTGTGTATGTGTGTGTGTGTGTGTGTGCGCGTGTGTGCGTGCGCGCGTGTGCACATATGCATGCATGTGTACCATATATGCCTGGTGCCCACCCACTAGGGTCAGAGGATGTTGTATAGTCTCTTTTAAAGTCAAGAGGATGCTCAGACACGTTTCTCTTTAATAAATCAGCTTCTTTAATGCTTTAAGCTTCAGACATTTTCACAAACTACTTTCATCTCATATTCTTGTGTAGGTGATTTAATACATTGTAGGAGTTATGGCAGAAATGCTATTGGAAAAAAAATGCCCTGAAAACTATCAAAATGATTTCAAAATACTCCATAACCATAGCCTCTTTGCCCAAATGACATTCTTGCAGGAATTGATAATTACCAGTTCATTACTTATTTCCCAAGCACTTATCAAACACGTTTTTTTTTTCTTTTTTTCTTTTTTCTTTTTTCTTTCTTTCTTTTTTTTTTTTTACTGATATACAAATATCTATAGCCTGATTGCAGATCAAGAAATCTTATTTTAGATATCCTCTCTCTATTTCTCTGAAAAATAAAAGACAACTTTGATTGCTGAGGAGAAAAAAAAAAAAACTATAGGTACTATTAGTTACTAGCAATATAAAGTATATTGTACAGTTAG
>NC_034598.1:66421614-66469241 GCF_900095145.1 Mus pahari
TGGTACTTCCTTGAAGGCATAGACCTTTTAATGTTCCCTATACCCCCCCCCCCCCCCGTCCTCCCCCCCCCCCCCCCCCGCGCCCCCTAGTTCCTGCCTCTAATAGTGGAACTGCAGATCTATTGAAATCCAAGCCTTTTATTTTATAATACATTGGAGAGCTCTCCTTCTCCCTGGGTGCTTTCAGGCACAAGTCCCCGCTACTGGAACAAACGCTACCATTCCCCCTAGGACGCTGAGACGCCTGAGACAGCCGCTTTTGTTCCAGGAGGAGGCTTTTGTTCTCAGTGATGTATCAATCATATTTCAGCCAGAGCCTCGGTGACAACAAACACTTGACAGTGATTCTTTCCTTCTCCCTCTTCAAATGCTCATGGTCCGCTTCCTCCAGTTACCCCCCTCTGGAGGTCAGCTCCCAAACAACAGATGGTGTGTGCGGTGTGCAGCAGCTGGCTTCATTCCACTCCGTTGTCTCCTGCTTCTCTCAAGGGACAGTGCTTGCAAGCCTCTGTGCTGTGTGTGCGTGTGCGTGTGCGCGTGTGCGCGTGTGCATGTGTGTGTGTGTGTGTGTGTGTGTGTGTGTGTGTGTGTGTGTGTTTGTGAATATTCAGAACTTTCATTTACCATTCAGTGCTGTTTCTCCCAGCCAAAAAAGCAGGGAAGCCTGGCTTGCTCTCCAGCAACTAACCCAGATGTCCAGCTGTGATAAGGTTTCCTTTCCAGTTTCCCTGCTAAAGTAGCATTCATTCACAGCCCCACAGAAAAAGAGTTATCTTACAGCCCTATTTTGTTCTTCTGGAGAGAAACAATTCAAGAGCCAGGTCGGGCGAGCGAAAACCCATAACTGTTATGTGCATTTTCATTTGGGTGGAGAGACAGTTCTACTGAGATGGCTCAGGGCCCTGCTCATTCTGGGGCTGGCTGACTCAATACATGGTTGCTCACAAGGATGTCTCTTTTTCTTTCTTCAGATGAATATGCTAATGAAGCTCCAAGAAGCTGCCAATTACCCGGGCACTCAAAGCTGTGACAGCGGCGATAGCGTCAGCCACCGTGAAGACATTTTGGATACATCTATTGAGTCCACCCTCTAAAGGGTGAACGAGTTAGGCAAATGACTATGCTTTTCAAAAGGTGTTTTAAAAGACAGGTATTGTCACTAAACCACTGCCAGTATGAAAGTCCCCTGTACAGGGCCCTGACCCAAAGTTGTGGTGTCCACGGAGGTAGTAGAATTAGGTTGGAACTGCCAAGATGCTAAATTGAAATAGGAGCTTAAATTTATTTTATTCCTAGCCATTTTTATAACCATGGAGTTAGCAACAGCTCCATTGCTCAACTGGAAAGGGCCCTCAAGATGGGGCAACCAAGTAGATTACACACGGGATAGTGAGACTGGAATTTATTTTCTTCCTCTTTCAAAGTTTACAGTGCAGGTCTATTTTTTCTTTTTGTTTTTCTTTTTCGTGCCTTTCTTTTGTTTCCTCGGGGCGGAGGCTGCTCTTCTCAGGCAGGATCCTTCTGATCCATGGAACTTCCTTTGTGCCACATGGTGCTGGTGACAGGGCCCCAGTAGAGTTTGGGTTGTATGCTCCCTCACTGCAGAATGAACCCAGGAGGCCAGTCCTCCATAAGCACAAAGGGAATTGTGCACCCACCGCAAAATAAAATCGCTGTGGCCAACGGGAAAGGACCAGCTTCCTTCTAACTGCCGTGCGTTCCTCATAAAGGGCGCTACCCTCACTTAGGGTATGAGTCATGGGTTTTATAAGGTTGTTTTTACCACAGTGGTCTTTTCAAACCACCTGCCAACTCCCTGAACCAGAGTTTTATACCAATTATTAGTCAACACTGACAAAAGGCTTTTTAGGGCTTTATTTGTTTGAGCCTTTTCAGTGAAAGAAGGAACATTTTCTATGGTGCTGTCTCAGTGCCTTAAACCAGACTTCTCCAACAGTTTCAACAGTTTGTTTCAACACTAAACCATTGGTAATTTCCACCGTCTCTTCATTGACAACCAATCAACACACCAGTTAACACAGCAGCCTCATTTTCTGTATGTCATCTTTTTTTAAAATTTTCCTTTTCTTGAAGAAATGGATAGGAGAAAGATCAGTACATTTTATCCTATGAATAAAGAGATTTCTTTGCCTATCCTGCAAATAATTTGAGAACCATAGAACCCTTCTTTGGCCATCACTTAAAAGCAGAGACATGTGGCTCCATTCTGCCTAGTTCTAAATGAGAGCATTTCAGAAGGTGGGAGACACCTAATCTGGATCCAGTTAAACTCCAAGCACTGGATTCAGCATGAGCACAAACCATTTGGCTTTCCTCCCCTCATGTTTATCTTTCAAAGACAAAAGTTAGTTTTTGGCGCATGTTGTTTTGAGTGCTATCATCATACATGAGACATTCTGCATTAAGGAGCGCTGATCTGGTCAGTCACTGTGGAAGAGGAAGCGCTTATACTGTACAAGAAGGTTAGATTTGCACAGTCTACTGGGTAGGTATTGTAAATAATGATTTTTTTTCCTCCAAACTTGCACAAATTCAAAAAAAAAAAAAAAAAAAACAGACACAAACAAAAAGTTGTATTTTATCCTGTTGGTGTTAAGAGGCGTCTCGCCTGCTGAGGCTCCCTGTCTGCTGCAAGCGAGTACAGAATGCAAACCCTCAAAGCTGTTATTATCTGGTGTGTTTGTCCTGTACTTAACAAGTCGTTGTGACGATGCAGGAGCCATCAGTGCTAGAGTACGCATGCTTCAGTACATGAGGCCGGTACAATTTTGGATGAGCAACTGTCTGAACGTACATATCTCGTGGCGGGCTATAAAGACAGTGCCTGAGAATTAATCAGTCACTGGAAAACGTACACCAGCCACAGAGGACAGGTTCCAGGTTTATGAAACCTAAGGTCTATGTCATGGTATAGACGAAGCTCTGTGCGCCTTTTAGGAGCTATCATTGGTGCTACTCTCTGTGACCACCTCTGTGTTGGTTTCCATAGAGCAAAATTAGCAACGAGAGGTATCTGTGCAGATTTCAGAATGCCGCTAAGTATCTAGGTCCTTTTACGGTGCTACTGCCCCGAGGGATACCAGACTGAACTGATGCACAAAGAATTGTCACCATGGCTTTGGAACCTCAACTGTGGATCAAACCTAATTGTGCAACATCAATCTATGTAGCTGGATGAGTGACTAGTCCCCCTTGTATGATATGTGAGCTAAAGGAAATTGCTCATCTTTCCCTGCCATTTCGAGACACACAGTTCACACATGAGCATCAAGAGAACTTCCTGCAATACATGCCAGTAGGTACACCTAGTTTACAATTTAAACTAGTTTGTGAAACATTTGTCTGTACACATTTTATATTTTGTACATTTTTTGATGTAACATATCATGTAAATAGGAAGAAGGAGTGGAAGAATCATCTGGAGACTTTTGTAGTCTTTGTAAAGCCCCATACAATAAGTATTTGGTGTCAATGGATCTAACTGGATGATGTATTTTCTATTGGTTTATTGTCCCCCTAGCTTGTAAACCAGCTTGCATATATTTTTTTGCAAATGTGCACCCTGTATCTGTCTAAATTATTACTTTGCCATTAAAGTGGAATTATTTATTGACAACAAGGTGTGGTGGTGTCTATGTATGGAGAAATTTTGAATAACTATGTGCAGGGACATGTCAAGCTATAAAATGTTTCTTCACTATTAATACACCATCATTGGGGATCTATGTCCATCTAAATTCCATAAGCACCCGAGGAAGGGCTCCAAAGCTTTTAAGGAAATAAATTTAACTAAATGCAGTATCTATGTAGCTCCCAAAGTAGAAGTTATTTATTCAGTGAATATTTTTGAAAATTCTGAATGGTATTCAAATATGCCTGATATCAAAACACAAATTAATTTAGAAATAAAATGTCAATATTCACTGATTTAAATCAACTCATTCTGTGTTTGTTTTTATTCCATTAAGTTATCTGCTGACCTCTTAATTCTAATAATGATTTTAAAGAAAAAGTAACTCTGTGTGTGTGTGTGGTGTGTGTGTGTGTGTGTTTGTGTGTAAAGAATGAGAGGGAAGGAGAAAGAGAGGAAGAAAGAGACAAAGGCAGAAAGGCAGGGAGAGTTTATAAAAATGCATAGAAACTTCCTTTAAAATTTTAATTTCTTTCCAAACAGCTTAGACAGATCTTTAATCCTAGTTGTAGTATGTATATTTGGATATTTACTGATTTTTTAATGGCTGGAAAGCATTTGAATGACTTATAATCAGTGTCCTTATGTCTGCATTTCATTGAGAGATGCAGGAAACTTCTATGGTTCATCTCATTCAGATTGTTTATGAATTAATCCAGTGCCTGGGTGGTCAGTGTAGCTCAATGGTAGAACACTTAACTTGCATGTCAGAGGCACTGGACTTAATATTTTTTAGTTTGGGGGAGAAAGCAAAACTTGAATATGTCTCTTTTGAATGAAGCATCACGCTGTACAATGGGAATCCCAACACCACCGTTCTTCTGTTGCGTCTACCACCAAAACTCTAAAGTGTCTGTTTTCTCACTATAATATGATGAGAAAAGTACTTGCTTCTTAGATGTCACTGAACACACCAAATGTTATTTAAGTAAAACTGAAATGGGTGGTACATATAGCCTTCCTATTGTCACCAAGAGTAACATAAAATAGTTATTGACCTATTTTCAATATTCTTAAAAAGTAGTATGTGGAAAAGTTATTTTTAAAATAATTCTTTTGCTTGGTTTGGATGCTAGAAACGGAACACAGGAAATTGTGTATGGTGAGCACATGATCTGCTATTGAATTACACCTTAGTCCAACATAGATATTTTTGTAAGCATATATGTTTAACTTAATGTTCTCGTGTGTATGAGGTTAGTGATTATACTCATTCATAAGGTATGCTAGGAGTACTGAGGAGTAGACCTTAAAGTGCTCTGAACAATGCCTTCTATTCCAGAAATGGTCAATGGATGTTTGTGGCTGTATTAACATTATCTTAAATTTAAAACATCAATAATAGAAATAGTTGGGCTTCAATTTATAAATATATTCAATGTGATAGAAGGCTGCTACTAACAGCATATTCTGCCACCATCTGAAAGAGATGGCTCAGTGGTCACTTCAGATGGATCACAGTTGTTCCCAGCACCCAGATCAGTAGGATAACAATTGCCCATAATTTCAGCACATAAGGTATATCCTCATTGTGCACATATTCTCACATAGGCACACACACACACATAAACACTAAATAAAGCTTTTTAAAAAGAATATCTAATTCAATAGATAAAATACTATTATTATATATTTGCCCATAACATTATTTTGAAAACTGGATATATTAAATGCAATGAAAATTTATTATATACCTAACATATGTCAGGCTTCTTGTGGAATCAGATGAAAAGAGATGAAAACCCATTTTCTTCCACAGCAAAAATGATGTGGGGGAAAAAAAAATCATTAAGATCTCCCTTCCACATGAAGGATCTTTTAACTTGGTTGCTAGTATATTCAAAATAAAATATCTTGCTCATGTGGTTGGCTTGCTTGACAGATATATTTCTGTTGAATAGTTTGCTGGAGAAGTCTGGAGACATTTGCACAATGTGGTATTCTCCATCATCTCTTGTATACACAAGTAGGAACAGATCCTTACTAAATTGGCTTTGTACATCCCCCAGTTTCCCATCTTTACCATTTCAGTGCAGGTTGCTATAACAACAACCTAATGTATAATCTAAACTGACTTATGTAACTACATACAATAGCCTAGCTATGTAAGCATGGGTCAGTGTTCTGTAATCTCCCATATGCTGAAAATTCTAGAAGGTAAAAATGAAGGGTTCTCTCCTCATAGACATATTTAGAAAAGGTTGAAGAAAGCAAAACAAATGATTATTTAAAGATTCTCAGACAATTATCTGTCAAGGAGAAGAGTGAATGACTGATCCGTAGGATAAATATTAATCTTAAACCTCATTAAATCATCAATGAAAATTGCTTAATATATTCTAATTTATTCAAAGAAGGTAGTCACAAATGACATCATACCTGACATTTTGTTTGAGCCGGATTTGGAGTGATACTCATATGGTCTACCCTTCTGCTTCAACCACGTTCCTGGGATTGTAGACAAGAGCCACATATGCCCAGGTTAGAGCACTATTTTCTTTCAGGAAACCTTCTTCCTTTCAGTCTTTCTCATGTGCCATGCCAAATTTGTCATTTTGTTTTAGATGAATCTTTCAATCTGTCAAATTAGGTCAAAGATCTGAATCATTTCCTTTTCCAGAACCAGTATGTGAATGTACAGGGTGAAGGAGGAGGAGGAGAGCTACCCACTTACAAGGTTTCACTCACAAGGACTAGAATGTATTTAATCCTCAATTATTATGTGCTAAATAAAAGTATTTTTTGAATATGGAGATAGCAACCGAACTTACCACATGTTAAACGATTGTATTAAATGGAAGGTTAACCACCTTCGGAAGTGATGTTACCTAGGAAGCCAGACTAATTAATTAGTAAGTCAGACTACTAATGAGAGCAGTAATAATTGGTGACCAGAGAAGGAAACAGATAACCTAAGGTCTTGCTATTCAGTGAAAATGGTATACTACCTAATATTCAGGGTGCTTTTCTTAGATGTAATGATCTGGAGACTTCCTTTTATATTTTCTGTTTCTTCTGCTCTTCAAAATCTCCGGTGCCTTAGTTATGTATAGGGCAATTTAAATACGTGAGGTTTCTTTTTTGAACAAAGATACACCAAACAGTTGGTGATGAAATGTTAAGAGTCTAGAAGCCAGGTGGCAATTGAAGATTCCAAAATGAAAACCCTTAGCATAGGAAAGGGACTGGAATTAATTGCACTTTGGGGTGGTTCCCCACAAGGAAGAGCCTGACAAAGTCAAGCAGACCAAGAATAGAATTGGAGGGTTCCAGCACTGATCGTCAGAGTTCATTTGGGTTTTCCAAAGGAAAAAAATTTACTCATATATTTGCATATATTTAGTGTAACGTTTGTCAAGAAGTGTGTAGCTGGGGGATTATTGAAAATGAGTCTGAATGTTTCTGTTCTAGCCATTCTGTAGGATCATTTTGGGATGAGATTTTTATACCCTAAAAAAGGTGATCAGTAATAAAGTACAGCCAATATTATGGGGTCATTCTATATAAATAATGTTTACCTATCCAACATCCCCTAGTAGACAGGGGAATATCTACAGATCTACTACTCATAAGTGATTTAGATATTCATTCTATGTTAATCCTGTGTATATTTTGCATAAAATGCTATATAAATTGTAGAGCTGAGACCAAACTCCATTTAGAGAGCATAGTGAAATGATCATTTGCCAAGAATTAAAGGTTTGTTATCCAGTTCTCAGACAAGGGTCCTTGCTGGTAAGATTTTCTATTGAGTTTTCTGACTTCTTTCCTATAGTCTCTGGACTGGGTAGGCTCGCTAGTCTCTTCTGGTTGAGATTTGAGACTTAGTGATGGAGCATTGCTAAACAGAAAAATGACTATAGTTAAGCTTATGAGGCTTAAGACTTGAATGGGGAAGAACCAAATCTAGCTTCCTGGACTTATAAGGTCATTTTTACAATGTAGCTACTGTGTAGCCACAGGAGTCTCTAGTATCAATAGGTTTACAAGGAAGGGAAATGCATCTCCTCTGATTACTTGCTATGCTTTATGTAACTTAGACTACAGCAGTGCTCTCAGGAGAAATACAAGAGCCATATAGGCAATTTTAGATTTTTCTCATGACCACATTAACAGGTAACTACTAATATAGCCAGCATGCTACTTCAATGATTAATAGAACTATTTTTATATAATACCTTTTGCTTGTTTTGTAACCTTCCTTATTTATGAGATTTTTAATAAAAGATCCTTAAAATTCATGTATTTTATGCTTACAATTCAGATGTCAAACTTCAATCAGAATAATTTGGTCTGTATTTAGATTTCAATTAAAAAATGGAAAAGATTGAAATAAATGTTGAAAGTTGGTATCAGTTTTGAATTTAAATTTTAGTAACCACCATAAAAATAAAACTAAATGTTGAGATTCTCGATTGTTCTGCTCTCTGTGCTTAGTGGTTAGCACTGACTAGGACAACAGAGTTCTAGACACACTTGATCCCTCATGCAGATGCTGGGGCTATCAGCTGAAATGCACGCAAAGAGCTTGGTTCAGAAGCCTTATACATTGTATCTATTTGAAGAACTAATTAAACTCACGATCATTATAGTTTCACTCTAAAGTTTGCCTCTATTTGCAGAAGTTACATTTCTTTATCTTCAAACTTTGGTAATGGCTTAGTTTCTGTTTTCTGTGGCTGTGTTACAAAATCACTAAAGAGAGAAAAGGTACAGTGCACCATGATGATGAAGTCAAAGTAGCAAGAACTTGAAGAAGCTGGTCACACCATCTAGAGTCAGAAGCAGAGCAGCCTGGGTTCAGGCTGCCACTCAGTTCCTTTTCTCTATTTTTACAGTTCAGAAGCACAGCCAGGGAATGGCGCTGCCCACAGTGGCCAGTTCTGCTCAACAGGATCAAGATAAACCCCCATTTCCTAGGTAATTCTAGACCTGTTACTTTGAAAATTAACACTAACCATTACAGCTTACCACCACCCATGTCTGTCTTCTCTAATATTTTTCCACCAAGTAGTATAAAGCCATGAATTTAACCATGAAGTTAATAAATGTGACTATCCTTTCTTTAAATAGCTTAAAATTCGATATCAACCTATTTGTCTCACTATCATATATCTAAGCTACTGCTAATCATCTGTCATCTGTATTGTGGATATGTTTTTAAAACAGTAACGGAACAAATTTTTCTTACTGTCTAACTTCATTGGGGCAACTATAAGAAAGTTCTACCACGAACAATGTGTTTTCCATATAAAAATATTTATTTTTTTTTCATGTTTCTTGAGAGTAGCTAGCCTAAGGTTAAAACAATAGAAGATTCTGTATATGGTGAGATTCCACTTTCTCATAGATGGCTTCTGTCTTCATCCTTAGGTGATTGGGAGGTGAACAAGCTGTCTAGGATTTCTTTGACAAAGCCACAATACTGTTGGTGATGGCTTTACTTTCATGAACTAATCACCTACTAACAGACACCCTGCTAGTCCATTCAAATTGAGAGGCTAGGATTTCAACTCATGGCTTTTATGGAGATACAGTCTATCATACTTTATTTCTGTATTTGAGTATTAACAGAGCCTTCCTCACTTTTTAAAATGTTATTATTTATTTATTTACATTCTGAATGTTGCCTTCTCATGTTCCCCCCTTTCAGAGTTCCTCCCTAATCCTCCATCCCTTCTCCTCTGAGAGGGCAGCCTCTCCCATGTGCCCTCCCACCCTGCTGCATCAAGTCTCTGCAGGGTTAGACACATCCTTTCCCACTGAAGCCAGACAAGGCACATACACATATGCTACATATGTATCAGGGAACCAGGACCAGCTCATGTATGCTCTTTGGTTGGTGGCTCAGACTCTGGGAACTCCCACGAGTCTACGTTAGTTGACACCATTGGTCTTCCTGTAGGGTTGCCATTCCCTGTGGTGTCCCCCAACCACCATCCAATATTTGTCTGTGGGTACCTGCATCTGTCTCAGTCAGCTGCTAGGTAAAGCCAACCAGAGGGCTGCTACTCTAGGCTCCTGTCTGCAAGCACAGCATAGCATCATTAACAGTGTAAGGGATTGGTGCCTGCTCATTGGATGGCTCTCAAAATGGGTCAGCCACTGGTCAGCCATTCCTTCAGTACTGGCTCCATCTTTGTCCCTGCATTTCTTTTAGACAGGACCAATTTTGGGCCAAATGTTTTGTAGGTGGATTGGTGTCTCCGTCCTTCCACTCGGGGGTCCTGTCTGGCTACTGAAGGTTATGTCTTCAGGTTCCATATTCCAATTCTTGGGCATTTCTGCTAAGGTCACCTGCATAGACTCCTGGGAGCCTCCCTCCTCCCAGGTCTCTGATACTTCTCAGGGCATCTCCCAGTGTCTGACCCCTGGCAGATGCATATTTCCATTCATTCTCCTGGTCCTCTGGGATTCTCTCCTGTTCTTCCCCATACCTGACCCCATGTCCCTATTCCCCTAGCTTTCCCCTTACCCACTCAGGACCATTCCTTTCTCCCTCTGCCTCCCATGGCTATTTTGTTTCCCCTTCTAAGTGATATTCAAGCTCCCTCACTTGGGCCTTCCTTCTTGTTTATCTTCTCTGGGTCTGTGGAGTGTATCGTGTGTATTCTGAAATTTTTGGATAATATCCACTTACCAGTGAGTCCATACCATATATGTCCTTTTGGGACTAAGTTACCTCACTCAGGATGATATTTTCTAGTTCTGTCCATTTGCCTGCAAAATTTATGATGCCCTTGTTTTTAATAGGTGAATAATACTCCTACTCCATTGTGTAAATTTATCATATTTCCTGTATCCATTCCTCAGTTGAGGAACATCTGGGTTGCTTCCAGTCTCTGGCTTTTAGGAATAAGACTGCCATAAACATCTGGGAGCATTTGTCCTTGGGGTACAGTGTAAAATATTTTGTGTATATACCCAGGAATGGTATAGCTGGGTCTTCAGGTAGAACTATGTCCAATTTTCTGAGGAACTGCCAGGTAGGTTGTACAATTTTGCACTCCCACCAACAACGGAGGAGTGTTCCTCTTTCTCCACATCCTTGCCAGCATCTGCTGTCACTTGATTTTTTTTTTTTTTTTATCTTAGCCATTCTGCATGGTGTGAGGTGGAATCCAGGGTTATTTTGATTTGCATTTCCCTGATGACCAAGGATGTTAAACATTTCTTTAAGTGCTTCTTTGCCTTCCTCACTTAAAAAAAGAAAAACCAGGTCAGATTCTATAGATATTTTTTAAGGATCAAAAAAACTTCAGAGATCCCCAAGGGCATTTAAAGGAGTAATCTCACGGCAGATAGATAAACTTTATCTTAACATTCACAAATACAAATGAGGAAGATTTTTTGAGAGATTGGGGATACCAGAATAAGAATGAAAAACCTACAAACACACTTAAACTGTGCTACGCAGACAAACTGTGTCAGAGGGAACAGACCGAAGCAATGCTTTCCCTAACTGGCGGAGCTTTCCACTGACTTTGCTCCCTTTTATGCTTTAGGTTCACCATTTCTGAGTCAAACTTCTGCTTGCCAGTCCGACTCCCTCTTAGCGAGAATTGTACAAATGCTCCTAACATGAAATGTATTTCCCCACTCTATGAATGTTCTGGCCTTAACACAAATGGTTAGTGGTTATTTTCAATATCAAACAAATATCTTGACTAGATATGCTTTCTTATTTGTATATACTAATTGTAAAAAAGTCATGGGTTTCACTGGGATACCTCCATACTTTTATATTTTCTTAACATCTGAAAAAATAAAGTAAAAAAAGTAAAAATATAGTTTATCTGCAGAAGCTATATCACCGATTATAGAGAAAGCTTCATATAGTAGTTCCTATTTGAGTGTAGCACAGCAATTGGCCTTTTTTTTTTTCTTCCTCTGTGCCCTTTACCTGTTTGTTTTCCTTGGCATCAACTGATAATTTTATTAACCAGCTTGAGTAAAAGACACCTTTCATGCTGAGTAATTGCTCGGAAATATGAAGTTATTCATATCACCAGTATATAAAAGCATTAGGACTTAAGTAAAATGAAATTAATTTTACCATCACAATCAGAATTGGCATTGATTGTATTGTAATTGTCAACTGGAAAATAATGTGTCTCTATTCCATTAGCATGGAGAATAATGGCAGAAAGTTCTGTGTGGCCAGCTGGTGTCCTCGCTGGGACAGTGGCCTCCCTCCTTGCTCCTGGAGGACACTGTGGATTTGCAGTCTGCTCTGGAAATTTCCTTCTCAAAGAACAAATTGCCAAGGATCTGTAAGACCTCCAGAGAACTAGAAAATAGATCGTGTGCAAATAGAGGAAAACATTTTCCCAGCCAAGCAAATATTGATACGGCTAGAATCAGACCTACAGTCACAATGTGGCCATTAATTTCAGAGAAAGGTCAAGTTATAGATATCTACAATATCTATAAGGCACAAATAAAAGGGAAATGAAAATCAAAGCTGAAGGCAGTTTTACAACATTGCCTTTTTTATTAGGAAATTAACTAGTGTTATTTTAGGGGTAGAACCATAGACTATAGGAAAAATTAAAACTCATAATATGAAATATTTTATGATGCTTTAGTAATATGAAGTAAGTATTAGAATAATTTTAGGTATTTTTCTAAAAAATAACTTATTCTATTAAATGATTCATTTAGAACATAACACCTAAACCTAAGAAAAAGTTGATAGGATCCCAAAACAAATACAGCTGTGTAGCTGTCAACTCTTGAGTTAAGTTCATGCCACATTTTTTTTTAAGACTTATTTGTTTTATGTATGTGAGTACACTGTGGCTGTCTTCAGACACACCAGAGTGGGCACCCATTACAGATCCCATTACAGATAGTTGTGAGCCACCATGTGGTTGCTGGGAATTGAACTCGGGACAGTGCTCTTAACCGCTGAGCCATCTCTCCATCTTCACGCCACATTTAATCTATATAAAACACAAATTACAAAGTTCTGAAAGTAACACATTGGTAGTTATGGTTTCTCATACATTTCAGTATTTCAAAGTAGACATCTGTTTGATTTGCTGACATATTTTATAATCTTATTAAGTCAATGAATAGTTTAAAGACAAGTGGATGGCTAATAAAAGGATAAACTCTCTAGGCTTGCAAGGAAACGCCATTTCATTACGAAGAAGGCAATAAAGAACCCACAGTTCAGTTCTGTCTCCACAGCAATGGAGAATGGGCGGGGGAATCCACAGACAAATGGTAGAAGCAGGAGGATCTCACAGCCCACACTTTTCACGCTTGCATCTTGCAAGGAGAAAAGTCTTCTTGGAATGACTGTTAGCCAAGGGTAAGAGTTTGATGGGTCTCCAAACTTCCATGTCGTTGGAGCTAAATCAACCAATTCACATATCGATGGTATTTGGAGGTCAGCCTTTTTGGAGATCTTAGAATCAAGAGAACTTTTCTCTAAACAATGACTTGCCCTGATCAATGGTTTAATCTGTTCTTAGAATAATGAATTATTGGGTTATTAGTGATGGCTTTGTTATTTTAAAAAGGCTCTCCACTTGATGCTTTCTATCAAGCTATCATACAGCCAGCAAACCCACACTAGATGCCAACCCATGCTATAGAAACTAGAAACAATGAGCCCAAGCACTCGTTCTTTAAGAAAGACTTCATGGGAAGTCTATGACAGCAGCAGAAGAGGAATGCCAGGTTTTCTTTAAAGCTGCTGCCTGCTTTTAAAAGTCCTACTCTTCCTGAAACTTCTTCCGAGCATCAGGAGTACCTTGTGTAAAGTCTATGGCAGGCCAGTATGTCACAAGAAAAGGGAATGTTCTCCTCAATGTGTGGTGTTCAGATCCACTTCAGTGGCTCTAAGTGGTCTTTGCAAGCATGAGAAGCCAATTGAAAGCCCCGACAGCATCTGCTTCTCCACTAGCAAGTGAGTTCAAGTCTCATATGTGCTGAGTTTGTGTATATGGTGTGGAGATGGTAGTTGGGAAATCTTAGTAAAATTTGTTTTGGATATTTTATTTATTTACATTTCAAATATTATCTCCTTTCATGATCCACCTCCCCCCTCTGAAACTCCCTATCCTATCCTCTCTCCCCCTTGCTTCTAAGAGGGTACTCATTCACCCACCACTGACTCCTGCCTCCCCACCCTGACATTCCCCTACACTGGGGCATCACGCCTTCCCAGGACCAAGGTTCTCTCCTCCCATTGATGTCCAACAAGGTGATCCTCTGCTACATATGTGGCTGAAAGAACATATGCATGTTTACTTCCTTACTGTGACAAGAGGTTTAGAAAACAGACAGTAAGAAAATTGGAGATAAGACTTTATTTTTATTTTCTGCACCTTTCTTTCTTTCTTTCTTATTTTTTTCTTTTCTTTTGCTTTTTTTTTCTTTTTTCTTTTCTTTTTTTTTTGAGACAGAGTTTCTCTGTTTAGCCCTGGCTATCCTGGAACTCACTCTGTAGACCAGGCTGGTCTGCGAACTCAGAAATCTGCCTGCCTCTGCCTCCCAAGTGCTGGGATTAAAGGCGTGCGCCACCACCGCCCAGCTTTTCTTATTTACTTTCTGTATGAGTACACTGTTGCTGTCTTCAGACACACCAGAAGAGAGTTTCTAATCCCATTAAAGATGGTTGTGGACCACCATGTGGTTACTAGGAATTGAACTCAGGACTTCCAGAAGAGCAGCCAGGGCTCTTAACTGCTGTGGCAAGACTTGACACTGTTACTGATGCTATGGTGTGCTTACAGACAGGAGCCTGGCACGGCTGCGCTCTGAGAGGCCCAACAAGCAGCTGACTGACACAGACACAGATACTTACACCCAACCAATGGACTGAAGTCGAAGACCCATATGGTTGAATTGGGGGAAGGTTGAAGAAGCTGAAGGGGAGGGTGACCCCACAGGAAGAACAGCAGTCTCAACTAATCCGGATCTCAAGGAGCTCATAGTTACTTAGCCACCAGTCAAGAGCAGGATGGCAAATATACAGCACACATATAGCAGAGCTCTGCCTGGTCTGGCGTCTGCAGGAGAAGTTCTTAATCCTCTAGAGACTTGAGGGCCCCAGGGAAGGGTGGGGAATCACCCTCTCAGAGGCAAGGGGGGAAGAGGAATGGGATAAGGAACTGTGGGAGGGGGGGCCAAGACGGGGAATAACAGCTGGAATGCAAATAAAAAAATTATTCAAAAAACAAGGTTTTTGATGGTTTTTATCCAAAAATAGAAATTTAGAATATTAAAAAGAAAAATTGGAGATCACTGTATATTTTGTCTTTTTGGTCCATTCTTCTTCTTGGCGGTCTCTGTATAAGACAGTGACTTGAGCATAATAGTTGTTCAATTAATGATGCTGGCTGTCTAAGGAGAGACTTGTGAGAACGTCTGGAATTGATGGTTGCTGATTAATCATCTTTAATTTTTAAAAATTACATTAGCCAAAATGTGCTATCTTTAGGGCCTGCTGGTTGAGAAGAAATTTCTTCCCCAAGTTGATGGAAGTAACCTTACAAAGTTTGATTACAAATAGGGTAACAGTATTCGGAATTTGTCTCACCTTTACTGGAAGTCCATCTTGGAGACTTGGTCTTGCAAATACTTCCCATCTGTTGGTTGCAAATAAATGAGGTGAATTTATAGATTGTGCAACAGAGTTTGAAAGGGATAACTATCCTTAATTCATTTCTACAAAAACAAACAAACAAACAAACAAAAAAAAAAACCTGGGTTGGAGAAAATTGCTCGTCTTGGTTTACCTCTATTTCAAATCCCCAGACGCCCTCACATTCCCACAAGCTAACTGATTAATCTTTATGGCTGCATTTCGTCATCTTATGTCTTTACCCTTCATTTCTTGGTGAGTTCATTCGCATCTCAATAAAATAAGAAATAAAAAATAAAATTAAAAAAACAAACAAACAAAGAAAGAAACACAATGCTCCGTGGAGCATGTGGTGTTGGTGTGGCACGGGAAGATGGCGAGATGCTTAGGATACTTCCAGATACAGTTTCAAAGCGAAGCCTTATTGACTGGGGTCTGTAAAGTTTGCTACCACAACTTTTAAATACATCGAATGGCTTGTCCTGTTAGCTTTCTATTGCTGGGTGAAACATAACCATATTCATTTACTAGTGCATGGTCTTGTAAACCATAAATCAGGCTGGCACCCTTGCTTTCTGTGTGGACAGTGGGCGCACATTCAGTGGTTGGCAGCACTGGTGGGAATGACGCTTCCATTTCCTTCCTGAACGTCATCTTGGCATTCCTCTCAGATCCAGGAACCAGGCTGATTTCTTGCTGGTTCCCTACATTTTCCAGTGCCCGGGAAAGCTGATCAAATTGTTTTCCTTGGAGTTTCCTTGTCTGATACAATGTGATCAAATTGAACGGACTTACTTAATCACCTGCTTTCAGCATAAGGTATTAAATATGCAAATATGTCATCAGAGGAACAAATTCTACTTCTGACCCAAAGGAAAATTATGTAAGAAATAGTGTCATTTCCTCTCACTCTTAGAACCTTGCCAACCATAGGTGCCAAAGCTTAAACATTAGACTATTTTAAATAAAAGGAATTCCTTTTCTCCTAAAAAAAAAAAAGTCTGTGTTTTCAGCCTACATTGTACCACTCCAGTAACCAATTAGACCCCAAAGATGACGGCCACCCTTTGCAGATACTTTCTAATCCAGCTCACCACCACCACCATGGTACTCACTCTTGATAGATTCCTAACCAGGTTCCCTATACAAGAGATCCAGTTTTCTACAATCTCAGTAAACAATACTGAAACACAACGTTTGTGATAGAGCACATATTCTAACCTCTCCCGTCCCAAATTTCTCCAGAAAATGAACCCTTTCAAAGAGAGCTGTGCTTCAGCAATAATGAAGCAATCCTGAGCTAAACATTTGTGCTCCTCTTGCCTCCCAAGGCTGAATCTTATAATAACATTCCAGTACACTTACTCATTCTGAACATGTACTGGTTTGGGTCTGATAAGTGAATAATATCGCAGAAATTAAATGCTACCACTGAGTTAGCCCATGCAAATGACACAAATGTACTCTCGGTGGACAAATGTGTTCCCGTGTAATCATGCCAGCAGCAGAAAATGGAATCTGTCATAAAAAATAAATAAATAAATAAATTATCCGAGAGTCAGACCACGCTCGCTGAGCGCGGAACTAAATTTCTTTTGCCTTGTTCTTCGGCTGAAAGCCTAAATAAGCACTTTAAAACAGAATGAAGGATCACATTGTTCATCCGCAATGGTTACTACAGTCTCGGAATTCAGATGTATGAGACACTTGGGGAGAGGGGGCTTCTGTTCTTTGTATACGTTATTTTCTGTGAGCCCCCAACTCATCCAGTATATATTTGCAGTTTCAGGATGGAATAGCAGAGACAGGTAGAAATGATACAGGACATGGAAATACAGAAATGAAAGAAATAACTACAAAGAGGAAGGGGGCTGTATCGTAGAGGACAACCATTGTCCAACAGGGAGAGCAGATGGTGGAGACTGAGATCATAAATGATTGAAATCATGGAATTCCATACAAGCTGTTGGGAGGTAGCTTGTTGAACATTTTAGTGTCAGAATAAGATGTTAGGGAATTAACCTATAGTGAATGAGAAATGCTTTAATGTAGGATAGTAACGGACTAATATTACTGAAAGCATAGCTTTTAGAATCAGTCTGTATGGGTTCAAATCCAACCAGTTATAATTTTGATATTTATAAAACCATCAAGGTTTTCATTGCAACTTAATTCCCAATCAATATTATGAAGTCATAAGGTGATTACAAGTGAATGATAAGTCATGAACTCTTTTGAGTGATATAAGCAAAATTATAAAATGGTCTGGAAAAGTATGCAGGTCCTTTTGTTCTGACCTTTGAGGATGTGAGGTCACAGATGAGGACACACCCTCTGGAAGCAAAGATAGGGTGTCAGCGGAGAGAGATGCTAGCAACTTAATCACAGACATTTAACCTCCAGATCTATAAAGTATGACCTGAGCCCACCAGAATAGGGTCCTAGATGGTGAGGAAAAGAGGAGTAGATCCGCTGTGAGAAATAAAGATGGATAGCTAGGACCCAGTCTTGTACAAGCGAGCTTATTGAGTCTCTCATCTTATATACTGTTTGTAGGGGGAAATGGGCCCAAGGTCAGCAGAGAGCTAAATCAAACAATGTTTGAAATGTTGAAAACACAGGCTATCTCAGACACAGATGCCTTAGCACTGATAGCTACAGCCCTCCAAGGGAAAAAAGCCATGTTTCCAGGAACCAAAACTTTAAAGGGCCCAGGCCCCAGCCCCCAGAATGGACCTTGCCAAGTTGACCCTTGCAAGGACACAGAATTAACATTCCCTTTTAACCTTACATGGAGGCCTCTGAGAAAGTCTTCAGTTGGTCTAGTTCTCAATAGATAAGTATATCTCGTAAACACCCAGTCTCTAAGAATTTGGTATAGTAGCCTTAACAGTAACCTTTCCCTGTTACCAGTGTATATGACTTTAGGCAAGTTATTTCTAAACCCTGTTCTCTTTACTGTCATATAAAATGACAAGAATGATAGGGATGGGTTAATAACGTTCATATTCAATTAGAATACGCCTAATGCAACTGCGCAATAAATAGCAGTCACTCTGCTGCAACAATCCAGGCTAGAGCTGACATTGAGGTTCCTAAAAAGTAAATACATACATACATACATACATACAAACATACATATTACTGATAGGAGATCATTCTTTACAGTTTTATTTTAAAAGTATGTTACGGTCATCTGCTGTTCTAGGGAAAAGGCACAGTTCATCTACTTAAGTTCCTCTGACATCAGTGGTTCCCAGCCTTCCTAATGCTGTGACCATTTAATACAAGTCCTCATGTTGTGTTACTCTAGTCTTTTTTTTGCTACTTCATAACTGCAGTTTTGCTACATTGACAACACCATATAAATATCTGATATGCAGGATATCTGATCTGTGACCCCTGTGAAAGGGTCATTTGACACCCCACCCCCCAAAAGGGTCACAATTCACAGGTTGAAAAACCACAGCTTCGTATCAAATTTCTTGCCCTCTCTCTTCCATGGCTTCACGCCTCGCTTGCAGCTCTACAGCACAAATCCTAATCTGGTTTATCTCTATAAAGGTCCTGAAAAAGTAAGTATGGACGTTAACTCTAAAGTGTAGATCTCAGTCTGGGTTGTTTTCTATCTGGCCAATCCACTTCACAGATTCCTGTCCAGCCAGTAGCTTTGTCAGACAGCAGTTGCTGGCCTAGATTGTTGTGTCCCCAGTGGCAAAAAAAAAAAAAAAAAGCTCACATACATAGCTTCTCTTCTCCCTCCTGGCCTCTGAAGAAAGATGGTTGGCTGGCATGTTCTTTTGCCGGTCTCTTTTCCTCTTCAGGCCATTGGAGCTTTGGGCTGTGTCTTGCACAGCACCAGGCCCAAGAGGAAGATATTCTAAAATGAAGAGCTCCTTCCTTGCACTACCTAGCACATCCAGGAGGGGGCGCAGCCTACACTTCTGCAGATGAATAAGGATGTAAGTACTTTGAAGAGGCTTTTCATTAGCGCTATGAGACTTCTAACTGCTTGTGGAGAACAGCTTTTGATGAATGCAGTAGAATCATATTAAGCCATCGGAACGTCTTTTGTTATGTTGATTGTGTCCTGGTTTTTTTGTTTGAATTGGATGGAAACTTAAAAGTTCTGAGTGTCTCCCTCAGTGATGTGCATGTGATTCTTTGCAGCAGCTCTCAGAGCTAGATCTGCCCTTTCTTAGTAAAACAGCTCAGTCTTAGGACCTGCAATTTACTCCAGTGTCCTCTTTTTCCTCTGTTACATGCTGTCCTTTAAAATGTCACTCCTTGTTTGATAAGAACAAAAGAAAGAGAAACTGTTCTTAGTATCCGTCAGTCTGAGCTCAAGTGCTCTCCCCTGGACTTTCTCCTGTTCCAATTGCAAACATTTGTCATCTTTCCTTGCTGGCTTCTTTCTTGTACACCCCTGCCCCAATATATACCTTCCTTCCTTATTTTGCTTGGATTTTCTTTCTTTAACTACACTTAGTTAAAACTATTCCAGCCTTCGCCTTTTCAGAAGTCTCTCTAGGTTTTTCTTCTTACGCATGCTGGGACTTGATTGCTATCTTCAGGTTATATATTTTTCGAAAACAAAACAGGTGACGTCTTCCTGTGTGGGTGTAGAGAAAGTGATTGCTTTCACTCTGTTATTTTCTGAAGCTCACAAAATAAACGAGATGACTTGGAAGCCTAATGCACTTGCCAGTGAAACTGTTTTATGACAGGGAGGTAGCTGATCAGTTCGTGGACATTTCCTTCTGTATGAAGTACGTTTGCACCACCTTCGCTGTAAGATGCTCACCTCTGCCAGAGTTAGATGCTGAGGGGACCCACACAATAAATAAGACCCACCACTTTATGTAGACTCTCTTGTTTCAGTAATTTTTTTAAATGACATTTAATGCATATGTGTCAACATTTATAAAAGCAGCCTAAACACAGTGGATTAGATTAAGGCATGTGATACATGAGGAAAGATGTTAAAATATGTTCTTAAAATAGTAACATAAGGTGTCAGTGGTCTGGTAAGCACAGTTGTCTCTTGTTTTCTATGAGTCTTTCATATCTTTAAAATACTAATGAATGCAATTATACTTCTGTAGATTATTGAGTCTTGACTTCCTGAGGTTACATATGTTGGCTGAGAAAGCAACAGTTAAAAGTAAATTTTTGGTTGGTGAGATCTCAGTAAAGTGCTTGCCTTGGATGCATTTGCTAGGAAAAAAATATATGCATATATATAATGTGTATATGTATATGTATATGATGTATGTGTATATGTAAATGTATGTATATACTATCTATACATACCTTCTGTTTCAAAAACAGAATTTGGGGGCTAGTGAGATGACTCAGCAGTTAAGAACACTGGCTGTTCTTCTAGATGCCCTGAATTGAATTCCCAGCAACCACATGGTGGGTCACAACCATCAATAAAGGGATCTGATACCCTCTTCTGGCATACAAATGTACATGCACGCAGAGCACTCATACATAGAAAGAATGGAAGGGGGAGGGAGAGGGANGAGAGAGAGAGAGAGAGAGAGAGAGAGAGAGAGAGAGAGAGAGAGAAAGAGAGAGAATGAATTTTCAAGCTTCCTCCTGCAGCAGATGGGAACAAATACAGACCTCTGCAGCCAGACATTGTACACCATTAAATAGAAAATGAAAGACTTTGAAATATTCAGCCCTAAACGGAGGTGGGGGGGGGGGAGGTGAGGCGCATGGGAGCAGGGTTCAGTCAATCAATTGATAGTCTCAATGAATCCCTCCCCTCAGCACTCAGGAAATCCACAGAAAAGGAGGCAAAAAGAATGTAAGAGCCAGAGGAGAAAGAGGGCACCAAAATGGCAAGGCCCTCTGCATCAGTGGGGTGTAAGCCAGTGCTGCTCAGCCTTCCCAATGCTGCAACCCTTTGATACATATTGTGGTTGCGCATGTTGTGCTGACCCCCAACCATAAAATTGCATTCATCACGACTTTGTACCTAATCTTGCTACTGTTATGAATTTTAATGTAAATATCTGGTATGCATGGTATCTGATAGATGACCCCTGTGAAAAGATCGGGGTCACTACCCACAGGTTGAGAACCACTGTTCTAAGAGTTCCTGTTACTGATATAGAAACTTACCAAGCCATAGTCTATGTTGCTTATAAATCTGCCCACCTTTTTGAATTAGTCAGAAAAATGTAACTTTTCCTTTTATTACTATTATTACTATTATTACTATTATTATTATTATTATTATTATTATTATTTGCCACAGTGTTTTGGCTTCCTTATTCTTTCTCCAAAGCCTTCCTCCCAACCATGTGGCTACTTGTCTGCCAGGTACATGAGTGTTCTATTTGCATGTGTGTCAGCAGGACAGAAGAGCCTTCTCTCCAGCCACCCATGATAAAAAAAAAATGATAAAATGATAAAAAAACATTCAGTCCATTTTGGTGAGTCTCCAAGTGGTTGGTATCCGTGTTTTTACCCAGGGGAAAAAACAAAAAAACAAAAAACAAAAAGAGTTTGATGAAAATAGTACATCTATGAATCAAATCCAAGCCTTGTGCATGCAAAGGTAAGTGACTAAGAAGGAGGCACTCAGTCACTTCGGTCCTGTAGGTTATTGCTTGAGGTTTCTACTATCTTAATAGTAGACTACTTTCTATTTTAATAGTCCTCCTATTTTAGTCTATTATTTAATGTATATCTATCCCATCTGGTTCTTCCAACTCCAATACTTCTTGATGTTAGGTGACCACTGCACACAGTAAACACAGACATGTGCATAGACACTTGTTACTCTGATTTAGTGAGTACCATAAGGGTGGAGGTTGCTCTTCATTGTAATGCAATGTTACATGTCAACTTGCAAACCGTGTGCGATGACGGTGAGCAATTCACACTAAAGGAAACACATGCCAGTCCTCCTACTTTTAAAAGGAGTTTTGTGATCGTCTGTATATACTCTCTGTTTTGTTTTTCCAGGTCTTTCTGAGGCTCAGCACCCCAACCTGCTAGGAGTCCAGTGCTTGCTCTGATTTAATAAGAAGCGGGGGCTATCCTGTGGAAGGTGAGCAGAGGTGGATTGGATTCATAAGGGAGGAAATTAAATCTTCAAATTTTAATTGATTCTCCCACCTACACTTTTGCTGATAAGTTGATAAGATATTTTACACATAGCAAAGCTGAATTTAATAAAGTATAAATCAGAAATACTAATGAACAAAAAAGTCAGAAAGCCTTATAAAAATCAATTCAGTTTGTTTGGGCCCTGATAAAAGACAAAGGTGTTTTGAGGGGATTTATGTAAATGTAATGAGTTAAAGCGTTTATCTTACAAACTGGATAAGCAGCAGGAGGTACCTTAGAGGGTGAAAATAATTAGTTCCCCCTCCCCCCTCCTCTGTGAACCCAAACCATTGTTACAGTTATATTTGTTTATCACTTCCAGATGACTTATTTCAACTCAGCACCGATACCTCTTCTCTCATAATCTCTGTATGCATTTCATGTTGGGGATAGATTTCCATCTTTAATAATGTTACCAATTTTCCTCCCTCTCCTCAGGACACAGTCCCCAGGTTGCTGCAAGAACTTGTTATGAACAGTCACTCCTCTGGCTAGAGTGTCCCTAACACATTCTCTTCATCAAAGTCCTTGATCTGTTTCAGTGGCTATGGGACTGACCTTGTCACTTCCTGTCCGAAGATCTTTTGAATATCTCCCCATTGTATACCATGAAGTTAACTGACTCTTGCTAAGCAATGCAAATTCATTCTGTACACATTGTCCTCACCATTTCAGTCACACTGGATGCTCACTGTCCTCTTAATATCTTGCCCCTTATATCTAAAAGCTGGTGTTTATACAAATATAATGTAATGTGCTTATAATTCCTAGACCCCAAATCACAAAATTTTTACTTTAGTGAATACCCAGATATCCCTTCTACCACTAAACTAGTATTTTGGGGCACCTACTATATGCCATTAAGTTATGAGGATCTAGAACACAGTGATAACACACCATGATTGTGTTAGCATGTTAGCATTCCTTCTACTCTTCCCCAATTGTTACCTAATAACAGCCAGATATAACCTTGGCTTGCTTTAAAATGACTGTTTGGACTCTTAGACTCTCTAACCCCTTTCTCTCTCTGAGCTCTCTCTCTTTCTCTCTCTCTCTCTCTCTCTCTCTCTCTCTCTCTCTCTCTTTCCCCCTTCCACTCCTCCACTCCACCTCTCCTTCTCTCCCTCCCCTCTCCCTCTCTCCCTCCCCTCTCCCTCTCACTCCATGTATTTCCAGCAGGCCTCTTCTCTTCTTTCTCTCCTTCCCTCTCTCTGTCATTCTCTGTCCCCTCACTTTCTCTGCCTCAACACCCCTTCCCATGCCTCCAGATAAATTTCACTTTATATTAAACCCTTTTGACTGGTACCTGGAGTGGGAGATGTCTCAGCATAGGCCCACTAAGGGACTCCCTCCTGCTGTACCACATGCCATTTTACAAAAAAATACCAAAGTGCACACTTGTCCATACACAGTACACTCACAAACCAAAATTCTCATATTTCATAGAGGGAAAGATAATTCACAAGTAAACAAGCAATTATGATAAGGTCCAAAAACAATAGGGAAGTGGGACGTGTCATCCTAGGAGACAGAGGGATGCACAGAATGTCTGCATGAAATGCACAGTGCTCTAGCTCAGATCTAGCATGTCTTCCAGGCCCATTTGCTAAAGGGTTGATCACTAGCCTATGGTTTGATAGTTGTGGCCTAGTAAAAGGAAGTTAAGTCACTTGGAAAGTGTCTTTAGAAGAGATGTTGGGACCCAATCTCTTCTGCTCTCTTGAGTCCCCATCATATAACATAAGCCATTTCTTCTTTTGAGTGCTCTGGTCACCATTGTTTTCATTAGCTTGGGATCAAATGCAATGGAGCCAACCTGCCATGGCCTGAAATGTCTGAAACCATGAGGCAAGGTGAATCTTCCATCCTTAAATATTGTGTATCTTGAACACTTGCTACCTCGGCAGAAAGCTAACACAGTGACACAGTGGCACTGACTTGAATAGCAGAAGGAAATTATTTGGTCTGTCACCTGAATGTGTGGAATAAAAATATTTTCACTCACAAAAACAAAAGAAAACAAAACAAAACAAAACCAAAAACCAAGAGCTGGACAGAGCAATGGAAGCTCAGAGTCTGTGTAGAATATGAAAAGGTAAATGTTGGGAAACTCATTAGAAAGTGATTGAAATGATTGGGGCAAGAAACTGTAGTTTGGACCTGACTCATAAATAGAGTGGATCAGGTGGGAATCAAATGATTGATTTCCAGATCAACGAAGAGTCAAAGATGACTCTTGTAATAGTTCATTTTATATTAACTGGATGAACCGTAATGATTAATTATTTAATCAAATACTAAACCTGAATATTATTAGCATGTGTATGTGTATGTTTATGTTTAAGACAGGCTCAATATTTACAATTAAGTAAAGGGTACCTCTCCTAATGAGAGGTTTCTTCCAGTCTTTAGCTCTTAGGAGTAAGGATTTAAGTTTATAGAAAAAGAAGGAAGTTTGACTTCAGTTAACTACAATGTCAACAATAACATACCTCAGGGAGTAGATTCAATCTGGAGGTCAATTTTGCTTTATTAAGTTTGAAATATTCGAGCAGACAGATGGCATAAAGGATCTGCAGTCCTGGGGAATGGTCTCATCTGGGAAGCATGAAGTCATGCCCTCTTTAGTCTAGAGGATCCATAAAGCCAACTCTAAAAAGGAAGGCAATGCCAAGTAAAGAAAAGATTCTCTATTTTCACCTCTTTTTACCTCTGTCTCCAGCCTCATCCCATTGCTTCCTCTTGTAATGAAACATGAATTATAATAAACAAATAACCTTCCTTGTCCCTTTGTTCTAACCTGAAAATAATGTCTCTTTGTCATCTTGGGAAACATGAAATAGCATCCCAAAAGGTTTTTTTTTTTTTTTGAAATTCTCCAAAACCCAGGCAAAATGACTTTCCCAAAGAAGACTTCTGCTGTTTATTTCTTGAAAAAAAATAGTTTGTTAATCAAAATATTAAATGCTAGATTATATAAGATTCCATTCTCAAACCATCTAATTCAGAAAGGGCCGTATGCATAAAGGGAACTCACAGACAAAATCAACTGCAGTCATTAGGGCTGGAAAGGTAAACAGGAGGCCATGAGATGAACTAATTGCAAGTGGGTTCTTAAAGACTTCAAGTTAGCAGCTGGCTGAGTCTATCACTCTTCCTTTTATTAGTTGTTGTTGTTGCTGGTTTTCCTTTGTTTCTGTTCAAGATTCTTTTTTAAGTTATTGTTAGTTTGTTTGTTTGGATCAAAGAGGGTTCATTCAACCAGGTCTGTAGCTCATGCCTGTAATGAGCTACCGGAGACCGAGAGAGGCCAAGTACACTGCTAATGCTTAGTTAGCCTGGGCAGGTTTTGTAGAGCTCTGTCCTCAAAACATCGCATCTGTTACCATCTTTATTGGACCATCTGTGAGTCCCCCCAAGAGACCCAAAAGATTGATCATTAGACCCTCAACTAAGATGTCAGCCAAGCATTCCCTCACCTCCAGTTGTATGTAATTTCCATCAAGGTGCAGGTGGTCTCAAGAGGCAGTATATATATATATATATATATATATATATATATATATATATAAAGGTGGCACATGAAAGGGAGAGGGAGACAGGCAGTGGAAGTTGCTGAACGGGATTCTTCATTTAGGCAACTATGAGGTCGCCATTTTCCATGCTGGGACAAGACTTTCTAGTGATGTGGCTGTTTCTCACCTGGGCCATGTAGGTAAGAACAATAAGCTCATTGGTTCAGTTGTTTTGTCATGGTTGCTTACCTTTGTGACTAACTAGAGTTTACCTATGCCTAAATTATCTCGTGAGTTTAGATTAAGAAGTTCACAGAAATGATGCACAGCATAATGTGCATAAACTTGAGCACTCATCGACGTGTCCTGTCGAGGAAGCATAAGGCTCAAATGCTTTGTTCCCAATGCTGTTGACCTGGATCAGTTGCTTAAAGTACTTGATGCTTAATTCTCTACTGGCACTTTGAGTCCAGCCCCATTATAATGAATTCATATTTTTAGGAGTGACTGTGAGATTGTGTCCAGCTGAAGTTTTCTGGAAGCTTTCATTTACTGAACTCAGCATCTCTGTGTTGATTTTATTTACAACAAGCTCTACTGCGGAGTAGGCTAGGGATGATTTTGTGTTTTCCTCTACCTTACTAATCAGAATCTTGTACAGCAGAGCTCTTCCTTCTCCCTTCATCACTTGTTCAATTGCTAATACATGAAAGCAAGTGTTCGCGAGTATTTATTATTCATGGATTACAACCTAAGACTATTTTTTTTCCTCTCAAATAATTCTAGCTGTGGTCTCTGTGAGTGCCAGTGGTTTTTGATGAAGCCCTTTCCATTTGATTGTGCTGTGCCTGCTACCACATCATGGTCAAGTTTAGATTGCATTTTTACTGCTCGAATCCTGACATCAATTATTTCTCCAAGGATGCTTCATGCTCTTTATAGGCGCACAGTGTTTAGAATCCAATATCTAACGGCTATCTGTGTTTAATGCTACTGGAATGTCACTGCTTTTGATTGCACTTTTATGAGTGTATGGACCTTGTTAGGTTCTGGCTATAGGTCCATCAGGCCACTCTCACCTTTAGCAGCATCTTTCTTACAGCCACTGTAAAGAAAATAGCAGGCCCTCTTCTGGAAGCTGGTCTGAGTCTCTAACCATCTAACTCACTGCAGAGAGGCCTAGATGCCTCAGACTTCCCACCTCAATTGGGTATGTCTAACTTTCCTTATTTCCCCTGTCTTGGAAGTCTCATTATATTTCTAGAATTCAGGACCCTCTCCCCTTGCCATCCAGGAGCAAGGGGCAGCCTAGCTGTCATCTCATGCTGTGCTCATTAACAGAGGAGCAGAGAACCTCCCCGTTCCTCTGAGAGTGTCACTGTATTTTGCAAGCCTGGACTCTCATAAGAGCACCCACCATGCTGCTGTCTACCTATCTGTCTACATAGCTATTACCTTTAATAAAACTATTATGTAAAATGACTATTGTTCTCAATATCTCCCTTGAATCTCAAAATTGAAACCTTTTAATTTTTGATTTCTTATCTTGATATTCTCTATTGTAAATGATAATTCTTGCTGTGGGTTTTAATTAGGATTTTTTTTTTCTTTCCAATACTCTGGATACTTTCTATATCACTGGGATTATGCTGCCCTTGGAGGTTCATGGAATTTTGTTGTGAAAACATCTACCTTTGGGACCTTTAGTCTTTCTAATTTTTTAGACCACCTCTCACTAGGTAGTCCTGTTGGCCTTAGAACTCACTATATGTACTGTAGACCAAACTGGGCATGAACTCACAGAAATCCTCCTGCCTCTTTTTCCTAAATCCTGGGATTAAGGGCATGCTCCACCATGCCCAGCTCCTGGCACTATGTAACAATACAACTATGTTTTATCTGGAAGCAATGGGGCATCCTTGTATCCTTGTATTCAGAAGGCAGAGGCAGTAAGGATTGCCACAATACCAAAAGCAGCAATGGCTGCACAGGAAGGCCCTGCCTCAGACAAGTAAGTTTTAAAATAACCTTTTCTGGACCTTTTAAAGGAATTTGTCTTGAGCAGGGCAGGGATACACTAAATCAAAATATTATTTATATAATAGATGAATGTTCTGGCTGAATTGCGTCTCCTCAAATAAGTGTGTTAAAACTGTTAAAACTCTACCCTCTTCCCCTCATAGTATTTAACACATGGTGACTATATTTAGAAAAGTCCCCTTTGCATGGTAGTTGAGTGAGTACAAGGTCAGGATTTCAAGGCTTCACCCAGTCTCACAACTGTCCTTAGAAGAGGGGCTCTGAACACACAAGTGATTCACAGTGGTGCACATGCATGTGTGTGTGTGTGTGTGTGCCCCTGTATGTGCGTAGAAAGACTAGTGTAAATGCAGGAAGAAGAAGAAAACAAGATCTATACTTGGATCATAGATGTCTAGCCTACAGACTGTTAGTTCATAGTCTGTGGCACATCAGTGTGGCCACTGTAACTAAGGCAGTCAAACTCGGAGGCTACCTGCTGTCCAGGCTAAGGGTTTTGGGGGCAAGTCCTTCTCTTTCTTTATGTTGCTTTCTTCCTCTCAGCCATTCTTCCTCCTTTCCTGAGGGACCCTCACTTGATTCTTTGCCTTCTTGGATGTGTTTCTACAGTTGGCGCCGCTCCAGTTACTCTTTAGGAGGATTTGACTATTAACGTTTTAAACTGGAAACCATACTCTACATAGGCAGAAACTTAGAACCCAAGCATTAAGGAGGCCTTCTTAAGAAAGATTTGAGAAGTGGGATGTAAGATTCTTCAGTTCAGGGGATCAGAAAACCAGAGGCCAACCTGCCGTTTTTTCATGTGAGTGTACAAAAAAGACCAGCATAGCATAACCAGTGCCTGTGGGTACAGAAATACTAGTGTAGCAGTCAACATAGCAGAAGTAAACATTAGTTGGAAACTATCATTGATTTTGTAATAAATGGCTCATGCCCACACAGCAACAGAAAAACATCTTCAGGAAACCAGTGAACAGAGGGGGACGGCAAGCCAGTTGCTAGGGCGGTGGCTGAAGGCGACTGTCATAGCCAGCGCTTCCAGGATCTTCCACTCTGCCCATTTCACATTATTTCTGCTCAATGCCAACACTTTGTCGCCAAAGACACATCTACCCCCTGCAAATGGCAGCTAAGCTCTCTAGGTAAAGTATAAGGTACAGATCAAAGATTACCAAGCACAGACGTGATCTATGATTAACCCACCTGGTTTATGTTGACTATCTATTAGACACGGAATAAAAATCTCATCAGGTGCTCATGATGACAGTGCGGGATTTCCAGATTTATTTATACCTCGGAAGGAAAGCGGAACAAATATCTCAGGAGAAAATATAAACAAATCATTGAGGATTCTAAAGTCTATAGATTTTCTCTGTTTCTGTAAAAGCATAACCATTTTCTAGTCTTAAATTCTCTCTTCCCAAACTGTTTGCTCTCCTTATCCACTGCTTTCTGAGAAATAATACAGTTCTGGATATGTAGCTGCTCTGGGCACAGAGATAATACATTGAAATACTGAACCCGAGCTCCCATGTACGTGCCCTTCCCCTGAGAGAGCCACCGGATGCACATTACTGGGAGAATTAGAAGGCTGAAGCAGAGATGTGAAGGGAAAGAGACAAGGTTTGTGTTTTTGACTTCCAAATTGGCTCCGCAAGCCTCCAGCAGAAACAGTGGTCAGTGCCAGGAGACTGTTGAATGTTGTCAGACTCTGTGCCAGGGGAAAGCATAAGAGACAAGACAAGCTTGCAGACCGTCCAGGCCATGTGAGCAAGCTCATTGTGTTTCTCATGCTAGGGAGAGCCTCATTAGCAGCTGTTGTTAATGCCAGGTAACTTCCCTATTAAGATGTGCCTGAACTCGTCCAGGTGAGACCCACCTGTGCTTAGATTCCATGCTGCTACTTATTAAATAGTCCTTCTAAGGAGCCTCTTTCCCTGCTTTTCCCTCCTCTCCTCTCTTGGTCCCATTTTCAGTCACCTCTGACCTTTAAAGGGAAATACTCAGAACAGAAAGCAGAGCACAGGGAAACAGAAAGAGTTAATTGTACAAACAGATTAAAGGAGACCTGAGATCATATTATTTTTAATTTGTTTAGTATGGGTATAGTATACGCACGGGTTCCTATCAGAGTATGCACATGTAGGTAATTGCATGGGTACGCATGTATACATACGTGTGTAGCAGCCTGAGACCAATATCAGGTCTGATTCAGTCACTCTCCTCTTCAGTATCATCATCATCATCATCATCATCATCACCATCACCAGGTCTCTCATTGAACCTGGAACTCATGATTGGCTAGGCTACATAGACAATGAACCTTAACATATTCATGTTTCCCCAGGATTAGGGTTACAGATGCCTCTCAATTTGGCTTTTGTATGAGTGTCACACATTGAAACTCAGATCACCATGTTTTCAAGGTAGCCACTTAACTGACTGAGCCATAGTCCCAGCCCCTTCCTCATTTTTAATAAGTTCATCCAAGTGGCTTTTCACATTCACTCAGAATAGAGAGCAAAATCTTTACAGTGGGCCACCCCATGCTGCCTCACACTCTATAGCTTAGGGGAGTCAAAGCAGTGACAAACCCCCTCAATACACAATGAGGAGAAGGTTTGAAAATGTGTGTGAACTGTTATGCAGTTGTGTCAATGGATAGAAGAAGAGTGGTCATCATGTATAGTTTAGTTATTTAAATGAATTCTGCACATTGGTGGTCTCTCAACTCAGAGTAGAAGCTACGAGCTTTATACTGGGCTTTGAAGTTATAAGCTCAAGGGCTAGACTACTCTACTGGTGGGTCGTCTTCTTGGTTGATTCTCTGATTGATTGGTACTTATTTGGTCTTTTTTGGAGACAGTTTTTCTGAGCAGTCCTGGTGGTTCTGAAACTTGTTCTATAGACCAGGGTGTCCTCAAACTCAGTGGTGTGGGCTACCACTGCCCAGCAGGGTCTCCATCTTTGCATGTCTGACCTCACACGTTTCTCTCTGCTCTCTCTCATCACTCCAGTCCTGCTGACTTTTTCACTTGTCCCAGGACTGCTGACACTGCCATTTCACGAATATGGAAGATCATTCTACACAGAGGCACATCTGCACCGCTTGTTCCTTTAAGCTCCACTGCAGCCTTTGAACACATCCAGATTCCAGTCATTGGAGCCTGTGAATGTTACTTAATAAAATAAAAGATGCTGCATGATGTCACTAAGTGAAGATCCTGAGGCCAGGAAAGTTTCACAAATTTTCCAGGTGGCCTCAAAGTTACAGCCATTCGTGTTCCTTAAAGAGGAAGGCAAGGGGAGATTTGCTGCAGAAGGTGGTCATGTGAACAAACAGGCACATCCTATCCTGCCTCTTTAGAAACGGAGGAAGGAGCCAGGAGTCAAGGAAGGCAGTTCCCTTGAAAATGTCAGTCTCCGGAAGTTCTCCCGAGCAAGGACAGCCTGACCTCCTCCTACAGAGTCTCCCAGTGAAACTCTCCAGGCCTCTGGGGTACAATAGGAAGCTCTAAGGGAGTAAAAACACTTGTTGCTTGAAGCCAACGAGCTTCTCGCCATTCATTAAAGCAGAAAAGGGAAATAAAAGCAGCCATATTTGCTTAAAGGGTTGAGTGGTTGAACCACCTCTGCCTACCGCACGTAAAACTGCAACCCACTCCGCTCTCTCCCCGACCTCTCTGTTCCTATGCTTGGTGCATCTTTAGTCACAGGAATGTCTGACTTTTGCCAGTTTCTGTTTTGGCAAAACAGAGTTTGTTAAATGAGGCAATGTCAGCCTCCTTGGTGAATGGGAGAGACTATAATTCAGTAACACGCTGAATACCTTGACACAGGGAGAATGAAACCGAACGTGTTTCAGATAGGAACTGAAGAGTATTGGAGTGTCAGATACTCTGAAATGAATGGGTTAAACCAAGAGCAGGAAGAAATGACCTTATGGTGTTGATTTGCTTTACTGGTGAAATATGTTGAGTTGTGGTAGGGCATGGGAGTGGATACCTACAGCTCTGAACTGAAATTTTCCACTGCCCCTCCCTTTTATCCATTTTGTTGGGACTTCTGTAGGGAATAAGAGTTCAAGAACAGGAGAGATTGGGATGAATCCTTTGGGGCCAGAAGCCCTGAAGTAAACCAGTAAATCTTGATGTCTTCACAGTTTTGTTTTTCCATGAGAATGTATCAACATAAACACATAATTTCCTGCATGAAGGGCCAAGCATATAAGCTCTATTGCAAAGTAGCAGAAGGAGGAAAAAATATATTACTTTAAGAGCTGGCACAGAATTTCTCCTAGGGAGAGAAGAGTCATGTTTGGTCATAAATATGAGAATGAAGCCCTTTGGGCATGAACAGATGGTTTATGATCAAACAAGGGACTAGCTAACGCTCTGCAACAGAAATGATCTGAAACTTTGGTGGGAGCTACCGGCATATGCAGTTAGTCTATGGAGGAAGGCAGGAGATAGCATGCTACAAAGCTAGATTTCTAGGAGGTTTAAATAGAAAATGCTGAGAAGTTTTAACATCAAGAGTACTTAGGAGACAATAAAAGAATGTTCTTGCTGTGCAAATGGGTAAATAAATCTTTCCACCTCTGATCCCCGAATGATTAAATAAAATCTGAATTTGGCTTGGAGGAATGATGGTGGCTTAAGACCCATGAGTCTGAGTCTTGGGGACAACTCGGGCTGCAGAAGAGCTCAGGAGTAGGATGTGGCATGGGGTAGAAAAACTAAAGAAATGTAAACTGGCCTGCCATATCTTTACTCAAATAATCGTACAATAATTCGCAAATTCAAGCCAAGTTCAAGCAAGTATTTTGGATGCAATCAAATGGCCAGCTGTAGATACTGGACATGGCAAAGAAACAGATGTTTGGATTACAAGCTTAACTAGGAACATTCCCATTGCATTTTCTTAGTCTTTAATGGAAAACAAAACAAAACAAAACAAAAACCTATAGAGGAATGAGCACAAGTAAAGTGCTTATGGCCCCTTTTGTTGGCTACGCTGATCCACATTTGTCCTTTGGATCTTTCCTTTTAAGAACTCGGGTTCTGGCACTTTTTGTTCTGGGATATGCTCCCTTCTCTTCTTTCCTGCAACCATATGCACACAAGATTTCTTTTCTCATCATGCCAAGTGGCGTGCTCCGTGACGCCTGTGTGCTCCCTGGCACCTATGAGAAATGTCCTGCCAGCCAGATCAGGCCAAGGTGCAGAAGCTGTGCAGGCCCCCACTGCAGCTCCAGTGATTCGGGCTTCCGAATCAAACAAGTGCAGACCCTGTTATTAATCAAAGTAGGCTCAGAGGAGATTTGCCTGGGAGCAGTGCAGAGAGCAGTAATAACATTAAATAAGAGCCTGTGGGTAGTTACACAGGGAAAAATGTTTCTTTTCTTGTAAGATGACAGATAAGTGGAAAAACACATTAGGGTTTGAGAGCCTGGGTGGGGAAAGTGCTGTCAAGAGTGGCCATTTCCAGACCTCTGCTGCTCTCCCGTGTGTCCTGTGTGTCCCAGTGCCTCCTCTGCTGGGGCTGTCAGAGGGCATCACTCAGAGACCACAAGAGGAGCTAAGGCTCAGCACCTTTTCATTGCTTCAAATTTTAGATTTTTTTTTTTAAAAAAAGATTTGTTTTAAAAGCAATAATGCACTATCTCTGGGATGCAGAACCAGTGGTCTTAGTTGTTTTGAGTGTTCAAATGGCTCATTCATTTTTTTTTCCCAACCAATTTCTGTTCAGTGCATGCTGCAACACAATACAAAAATGATATAGGTACATATCCTCACATAAAGGAACCTTTAATATATGTATATATATGGCAAAAATATAATACATACATAATTATATAGAGAGAGGCGATGTTATGTACTATGTAATGTATAGTAAATATATATATATATATATATTAACATATAACACATAACATATAGGTGATATGTGTGTGTGTGTGTGTGTGTGTGTATGGTAAAAATACATGTCCACAAACTAAGACAATGTTGTAGTCACTGTTATATTTTACTTGCCTCATTTTCTGTCATCATACTTCAGGAGCTGTGGTAAATGAGAAAATACACGCAAGAGAACTAATCTTCTTGTTTCCAAATCATCTCCTCCTCCTCCTCCTCCTCCTCCTCCTCCTCCTCCTGCCCCTTGCCATCTGTTGGGCACCCATGACCATGTATAGAAGGACCACTGAGAATGACACCAGAGGCATCCAAAGAAGAAAACAATCAATAGATAGTCCAGTCTTGGAAACCAGATGTGTGCACCATCTCCCTTCGTGTCTTCCACTCTGTTGTAGTCAATAGCTTCAAAGTGGATCAATCGTTTCATCAAGGAATTCATTTTTAAGCTGTGTGTGGGATGCTGCGCACCTATAATTCCAGCATTAAGGAGGCTGACACCCATGACCATGACTTTAAGTCTATGCTGGAATATGTGTGTATATATATATATATATATATATATATATATATATATATATATATAGAGAGAGAGAGAGAGAGAGAGAGAGAGAGAGAGAGAGAGAACCTCAAAACTAACTACAAGAAGAAAATCAAAGGACACAGTCTCTGTCTTTATCAACTCGCCGAGCCCCTCCCAGTTCTTTCTGACCTTGCTGATTACTGTCTGTCCAGGGGCAGAACCTGTGCCTACAACCACTCGTGGAAGTTTCTCCACACGTGGTGTTTCATCTTATTTGTCCTATTACACATGTTTCTTTGAAAAACTTCACATGTGAGCCAGTCATTCTCTAAGATATTTGCTGTTGGTTCACAGATTTCTATCTTTATTCCCAGTATTTTCTATGTTCCATATCTGCATTCCCAGTAAAGAAGCCTTTTGAATAGTTCCTACCCACACTGTATTCCTGTTTTTGAATTTGTATGTATTACATAGTCAGTACACACATGCCCGTCTCCATTAATCAGAACATCCTGTTTTCGTCATCTCGGAGTGTGTCATCCTAGGGATATGAAGTGGTTCAATACAAACAAAATAAAACAAAAACAAAAAAAAAACAAAGCAAAACGAAAAGCAAAACCAAAACCAAAACAAACAAAACCCAAGACCTACGTTTTCCTCCCCCTGTTGCTCATTGCCATGGTTTTCTCCTACAAATGTAATGATGTTCTTCATAGCATTTGGCTTATACTTTTGACAGAGAACTTAACGTTATTATAATCAAGATTTCTCTGTAAGTTCTTAAATGGACTCATAAATGATTTTACATAAAATTTGTAAAGGGCAATAATATTAAAGACATAAATATCCTATTTAAGTTGTTTTGTTCGTCCTTTGTTGTTCTTGCTATGAGATCCACATGGGAATTTAGAGCCACTGAGAGTTCTTATGTCCTATCTCTTGTCACAAATCCCAGTTCCATGCAATTGCTGGAGAGGATGCTGAGTGGGGCCCCTTTGAACTATTTAATTCTTTCTTTTACTCTTTTTGTCTCTGAAGGAATACCTAAAAATATGTAGGATCTGGGAATTTATCTTCATCTACAAAATAGCATGTAAAAGGCTCTGGGTTTATTTCCCAGCATCACACACAGACACACAGGCCCAGACATAGTCACATGCATACATTCACACATTTGAAATACATAGGATATATTCAGGCAAGATCATTAGATTTTTGTTGAAGTCAGTATTCAGCAAAGGTTGAAAGAAAAGACATATAAATAGATCAATGGATGAACATGGATCTCTTTGCTAGTGGTTATACACCATAGAAAGACCCTACATTTGGATTGTTTTGATAGACATGGAGTGTAGTCTAAGGCTCCCCTTCACTTAAGATCAACAGGACTCTTGAATCTCTTAAGGATCTGTAAAGTAGAAAGAACACTATTTTGGAGAATGACTGACTCATACTAATACTAGGTCTCACCTGTGGGAACAATAGCTATTTATATCCTTATTGCTCAGGAATTCTGTCAGGAGCCTTGTTCGAGTTTTGTTAATCCTTTTATGCTGCCACAAGTGAAATAGGAACTTTTTCCCACGGGTGCAAATTGTCACAGACTTGGCTTTACTTGTGTTGGAAAAGAGATGCTTAGTAAGCTTGTGATCAAAATGCAGGTTCTCTCTCTCTCTCTCTCTCTCTCTCTCTCTCTCTCTCTCAGTTTCACAGGATAAAGATCATCAGTGAATTTACTTGTAAATGATTCGTAGGATTGGAGAGCTAAGGGTTGTATAAGGTCTCCTAAAATAAATGACACCTGAACTGCCGATCCAAGAAAAGAAAAAAAAAAAGACATATACACTGGTCAAACCCACCGCCATCTTGGGTTATCAGTATAACAACAAGCGGAATGTTGTTCACACTGCCATGTAATTCATCTATATGACTTAATCCCACACTTTTTGATGGTGTGTATTAGGTAATACCGACTGACTTTGAAGTTTCTCAGCATGCTCTCAGAAATTAAATGGTGGATGACATGTCTGTGATCTATTGATGTGAAACCAATGCAAGCATGTGCATTTTTTTCAGACATTAGCTCTTTGGCATCAGATTCCCATAATATCAATCAATGCAAATCATTTAAGAAACTTTGTTTCTGAGAGGGGTATAAAGTGTCTGTCACGTTATGTCAGTGCTTTGGGGAAAGGGCTGTGAGGCTTTATAAAAACATTATATAGGCTTTGGAAGGGCCCCAGATGAGTGGGAAAATTCATTGCAGACGGTCAGAAATGGAGTCATCGTATCCACACTAGTTAGACTATAAGCTCACATGGCTTGAATAGATTATCTGGTAAGGTCTGGATTATCCTAGCGGGAAAATGATGAGTAATAAAGAAATAATATCAAGCTCCAAAACAAACAAACACACAAACAAAAAAACTAGAAAGATGATGTATCTGTCCAGAGAAGGAACAAATGATGCAGAACTGAGGATAAGCATCACAGTTCATCACACAAAATGTGTGCTACGGACTTTGGAGAAGAGCCGCAAGGATAGTCTAGACTATATTACCAGGAAAGAGAATTTGAACAAAACATAGCATGTTTGATAAATAGTCCTTTGCTTATTTTCTTCCACGTGGGAAATACTTAACTGGTCCAGTGGTGGGACAAAATACTTGGCATTTAACAGAAAAACAATGTTATTTGCTTAACACTATTTTGTGGGTAGCAGAAGCTTTACTGTGGAGTTTTCGTATCTGGGTCACCATGGGCATCCTGATTATCAGAGCTAATATTTATGTGTTCCATGTTCCTCACTGTGTTGTGAAGTTTATGTATACCACAATGCAAATTCGTATGCAATGGCTATTCATAGCAGATTCAAATCTTAAGCAAAGCTCCTGCATAATATGTGCCACTCGAAAGCTAGAGTTGAGGAAAGTCGGAATTAATTTTCTTGCCTGTTGCATAATGTGGAACACACTCAGCTCTGTGTGCTCGTGAATTCTATTATAGCATGTTTCTAGGAGTAAATTTCTATCTCAGTGATGAAGGACTAAGAGTAAGAGGCTGAAGAGAACTTCCTATATTGTTTCTAGCCTCAAAGCAGCGATTTCAAATGGTATACATTATAAAAAGTAATGTTAAGAAAAATAACATTGGGTAGTGACTTAATCGAAGCTCTAAAACCCACAGAGCAGCTTGTCTGGACTTCCTAAGGGGAGAAAACACAAAGATAGGTGCAGGAAGAAGACTAAAGGGAAAAAGGATGGAGAGAAGGATTGGGGATATTAGAAAGAAGCAAGGCAGGGAAGAGACTAGATGTTTCCACAGAACAGGAAGCCCTTCCTGCGTCATTCTCCACCCACATACACACTTGGACAGAGCGGTGTGAAAAATCTGTGACGTGCTGAGAACATGCCCACAGTTTCTAGTCATCTCCTCTGAGCTGTTTATTCAGAATTGTTCCAAAACTCAAGAAAATCGTCTTACTTCTGCATCTACATAGTTGTCTGCAGGTTCCAGCCTGTGGATTTTCATCTCCTCCAAATTAAATCCTTGTTTATTTGTAAATTCTTCCAAAATATAATTTAGGAGAGCCAAATTGAGTTTTGGATCTCGCATATTTACCTATCCCATTTCCGATTGATTATCTAAGTGTGTTTGTGGTGGTTGGTTTGCACAATCTAGAACTTTCCAGGGGGAGATAGGAGGTCAGAAATTCAAGGAGAGAAGGCAATGTGGGACAAAGTGGAGAACACAGAAGTCACCTGGGTCCCTCCTTTTCAAGCTGAGTGGATCAATGCTAACAGCTGTGGGAAACCAAATCTTCCACAGCTGGGCAATGTCAATCCAAGTCTGTCCTGAGCAGCCGAGACTATGGTACATTCTGACCATGGGGAGTTCAGCCTTTGGATCTGATGCACACATATTTCAGTTCCAAGAAAAAAAGTTTAAATTGTGCAGAACAAGCTCACTGGAAGAAGAATGAAAGAGAATTAATATGAGTTAGATAGCATGCCATTGTGTGCATTTAGTTTTCATTGAAACAGTGCATGGCTGCATACCTTTTGAGAAACATCTACTATTTTCTTTCAAAATCATTTGACAGCTTCTGGTTTGAAGAGATTTCAAACCTATGAAAGTATGTGAGGCTGGAGCCAGAGTCTCTTTCTCTTTTCTTTGTTGCTGCTTAGAGCGTCTTACACAATCATGTTTCCCAATACAAATGCATAAAAAGTAGATTCTAGGAAGTGACAAATGACCAAGTGGTCTTAGCTTTCAAGGCAACTTCCTGTCAGAGTCATAGTCAGATGCAGTGATATATTTTCCATTTAAGTACCCAATGAATTAGTATAGTTCTTATTATAATCGTAACCTCATCTTTTCATTTTTAGTTTGGCTGAATATATTTCAGGCCCTTGGAAACAAAGGGAACATAATTAGAATATGCATGAATTAGGTGAATTGGGTAAGCAGAGAAAAATCAAAGGTTTGGGAAAGGGGAAATTGCATTTTATGAAATAATAATGGATGTTCAATCCATTCATTGCTACATCTTCTTAAAACTAAGTATAATTGTGATTCTTATGATAACTTTGAAGCAACCTTATACTTTGACCAGGATGTGTTATAAGAATATCCATGGACATAATCTACTTTTTAATAAATAGCACAGTTCAAGCTAAAGAGTCACACAGATTTCTTTTTATATTGCCATCTCTTTTTTCCCCCCTCAAACAAGAAATTTAAGGAATAGCTTTGTGAGAAGTAGGTAAAGAAAGCCTTTAGAAAATGATGTTGCACTGAGCAGTTCATTTGGATGATTGACTTCCCCATTAGTCCCTTCCGATTGAGGAAAATAAGGGTTTAAAACCCGTCTGTTCGACCTATCAGCTCAAATGCAAATTTCCACTATACTTGGTGAATTCATTTCGATGTAAATTATAAACAATAAAAATCATAAACAACTCACAGTGACAGACAGAGAATAAACAGGTTTGTGTCTAGCACTTTGGAAACTGCGGTTGCCTAGGAAAACGTAAGCTAAGAGATGGCGCATCACTGAGATCAGGCATCCCAGGTGACAGATGGCACAAAATCAAAGCTGATCAGAGACAAGCACTTGGCATTTTGTCCTGTGGGTGGGAAGAAATAAGTGTTAAATTTTTAGGGGGAAAAAAACCCAGTGCACAAACAGGATCTGCATACAGACTGAGAAGCAGGAAAAATTTTAGCTGTTATTCGTTAAGCCTGTAGAAAATGTCGGTGTCCTAGCAAAGTTAGATTCTTCACTGGCCACAGACCTGCTACTAACTACTTCAGGTGTAAAACTTATCCCTATTGCTTGTTAAGATGGGAAACAAAAATTCCTTGAAGTATCTAGCATTGTACAGTATTTGGGACAAGGTCTTAAAGGTGGAATTTAAAGCAAAAATCTCACATATTCATGTGGCCAAAAGTATCCTGGGATTTTGGATCCATTGACATAGTCCATGTTGACCCGCTCCAAATCTTAGCAGCTTGATCACAAAGGTTCTTTCCGTTTCACACTAAGCAGCTGGCTGGATTTAGGCACCAGAAATCTGGCAATAACCCTTGGTAGCTCCTTCTTATCATGTAAATTTATCTGTTTTTGCCTCTGTAAATTAACACCTCCACTGCAGGAGCTTTGGTGTCCAGAGAGACTTTCTCTCCTTAGACAAGGAAGAAGAATGGCTCCTTGTAGCCTGTTCCCACGCCTGCCCTCTAAGGATTCCTCTGTAAAGCACGGAAGTGGGTCTCTTAGAGACAGGTTCTCGGTGATGCTGTTTCAAACCCTCAGTCGCTCTTACAGGGCTCTTAGGAAGTCCTTGGGTTTGCTTGCAGAGCTCTGCATGACCAGCATTCCTGCTTCAGGCTTCCTTGGCTTTGTCCTCACAAACTCTCCACTAACTCTCCTGCATCTTTCCCCAGGGTTTTCAAGTTCACAGACATCTCTTGCTGCGCTTGAATGAAGGTCCTCTTTCTCTTCCAGCATATCCCATCCATTAGCCGGTGGTCCAGACTGACTTAGCTTCATATGAAAAGTCAGTTTCTCAGAGCATCCTTCCCTTCCTGGCACATCCAGTACCTTCATCCAATTGTACTGGAGGCTAATCGTCCGTTCCTCAGGCTTGTAGCTGTCGCTGATCTTTACTACTTAGTGGTTTCTTGTTTTCTTCAACACCCCCCCCCACCTCCCCTACCTCTGTTTTACTCTTTGTTATGAGATAGGATTGGAAGGAGGGTAGAGGAGGGAGAGAGAAAGAGAGATTCCCGAGTCTAATTTCTTTCCCTTTGTTTCTTCTTTGAGTGCAACTACAAAGAAATCACAACCAACACCCCCGAATGTCCAGCAACCACCAAACCTGCCTTTCAGAGTTCTAGCCTTTCTAAACCCTCTAAAAAGCTGCCAGGATTCAAAATGTCTCAGCATCCCAGATGCGATCTGCAGTTGGCAGAACCATGCTTCTGCCAGAGCACAAGGCAAATCAGAGTTAGCTGCTGCAAACAGTCTGAAGCAGCCCCACGCCCCATGCCCCATGACCCACGCCCCACGCCCCACACCCAGGACCCAGGACCCATGACCCATACCCCACACCTGCAATTAAAACAAAAACACATTCAGATATCATGCTGTGTTTTTTTTTTAAAGAAACCAAAATTCTAAAATTACCCACCACACTGGCACATAAGCACGTTTAATGGCTTTTGAAGTTTACTGAGTAAATGACTGTGTCTCCACCACACCTCCCCTTTCTATGAATTGAACAGTTTCTTTAGGGGCAAAGAGGACCTCACAGTCCCCTTCGAAATCTTTTGAACTTTATATAGAAAGCACTTCCTAAAGGCCCTAGAGATGCTGTACTGCATATTACAGGGCTCTTCGAGTCAGGCAGATAGATGTTCAGCGGCCTCACACTGTAAGTTTGCATTTGCCGTGAAGTAGATTTTCTTGAAGAGGAGTTGGGTGACAATTCAGACATAGTTGTAAGCACAAATAATATATAAGTAGGTATTTTTCTCCTCTTCCAATAGTGCTTTTCTGCTTAGTAGCAGAGGACAAATTATAATAGCTTTAGTTTAGTAGAATCCAGTATCTCCTGGGCTTGCCACTGGATTAGGAAAGCAATCACTTGGGAACATTCTGAGTTGTATGAGGAGACAAGCAGAAAATAGCCTTGTCTGAGAGGTTTTTGGTGCACAGCTGAATTAAACTCCTTTACCATCAGCATGAACCTTAATATATATAGATATAGATAGATATAGATATAGATATAGATATATTACATATAATGCTTCTCGTAAGGGCTATCATAGCATTGATCAAAGTTCATTAAAGCAGTTTACGGACACTTTCTATGCCTACATTTTGACACCAAAACAATAGATCTTTCCTTGTAATGAACAATCAGCTAAAACAAAATTTAAAGTACTTACTATCTATCTATCTATCTATCTTAGTCTATCATCATCATCTATGTATTTATTATTTGTCTGTCTATCATCAATCTATTATCTATTTATCATCTACCATCTGTCATCTATCTGTCATCTATTTATCTATGTATAAAGTGTACAGGTGTTTTGTCTGCATGTTCATCTTTATACTATGTATATTCATGGTGACTGTGGTGACCAGATGATGGACTGGATCCACTGTAACTGGAATCACAGACAGTTGTAAGCAGCCATGTGGTTGCTGGGAATTGAGCCTAGGACCTCCGGAAGAGCAGCTGATGCTCTCAGCCACTGAGCCATCTCTCCAGTTCCAAACTAAATTTATTTTTAAACAGTAAAGAAATTAGAAATGCATTTTCTTACAGTGCTATGGACTAGAAGCTCAGAATACTTTTTAAAACAATGACAATATTAGAATTGTCACATCAATATCCTTATTCATACATCTCTCTCATTTTTGCTTTGTATTTGACTATCAGAGGCATGTATTGTATCTTTACTGACTTTTCCAGGGAAGGTTTTTTAAAAAACCATTGTTTCTATTGTTGTTGTTGTTGTGTGAGCACATGTGCCATGTTGTCCCTGCAAAGGTCTGAGGACATCTTTGCAGAATCTCTTCTCTCCTCTCCCCTTTACATAGTGATCTGGCCAGTTTTATGTAAACTGGACACAAGCTAAAGTCATCTCAAAGAAGAGAACCTACACTGAGAAAATGCCTCTGGAAGATCAAGTGCAAACAAACCTGTGGAGCCTTTTCTTAATTAGAGGTTGATATGGGAGGGCCCAGCCCATGGTGTGCCCTGCCAGCCCTGGCTGGCGGTCCTCAGTTCTGTAAGAGAGCAGGCTGAACAAGCCAACAAGAACCATCTCTTATGGCTTCTGCACCAGGTCCTGCCTCCAGATTCCTGCCCTGACTTCCTTCCGTGATGAACACCGATCTGGAAATGTAAGCTAGATAAACTTTCCCCTCTAACTTGTTTTTGGTTGTGGTGCTTTATCGTAGCTATAGTAATGCTAACTAAGATAAATGAGGTCTGGGAATCCAAATTGGGTCCTGAAGCTTGCAGAGTAGGACTCTTTAACTGCTAAGGCAGCTCACTGCCCCCAGTTTTATTTTTCCCAATACAAATATAGCAGAAATATGAAGGAACGTTTTACTTCTAAGAAATTCTACGTGCTGTGACATGGCTATATAAAACAGATAATGTGTACCAGAAACGCATATTTTTAAGGTGTGACCCTTTGCATTTTCATGTTTTGCCAGAGGGTGCTGTGTTAGCCATTGAGGGGCACACACAGCTGACAATTGCTAGGGAGGTTTTCAGTCTAGCCTATGTTGAAAATTCATTTGACAGATACTTTGTCCAATATTTACTTCTGTGATAAATGACTCGGTATTTCTTTCATCGTATGCAGAATATGCAGTTGACTAACTTTCTAAGTACACAACCAGAAGGTTCTTGTGAAAGGAAGTGTCTAAAGGCAGCAAAAAATCTTTAATTGGTGCTTAAATTCAAGCAGCTGTCTTTCTGCAGCTAGGCTGGGCCCCAGAGAACCTGCCTAATGTGGTGTCCAGGATTCCTTGGAAGCAGCTCCCTGTTACCCTCTCTCTAGGGGTAAGAGTCGTCCGCCTGCTTCAATTAACCTCCTCCTTTTAAGCAAAACTGTGTGGAAAGACTCATAGGAAACGCCATCCTGTTTACAGAGCTGAAAGCTGCCCCTGCCTTAAAGGCTCGCTCTTGCTTCTTAACCTGCAAGCTAATGGTAGACAGAGTTCAGCCCTTAAACCCAGCGGATGGCTGCGTATACAGGGCCATTATCCACCTGCCCGTCCCTTTTCACCATAGAGCGTTTGCAAGAAAAGCTTCCACAAAACGCACTCCTTTTCTCGGCCTTTTGACAGGGAAAGAATACTTGGAGTATTCTATAAATCACGTCTCGAGGTGCTAAACCACATTGATTTCGGAAAGTGTTCCAGAGAGTCAATAGATGTGTGAAAAGTCCATTGTAGTCCGCTGTTACGAAGTTGCGATATTATTACTGTACTGGCCTGATAAAGTCTCTCTGGTTTTAAACCTCATTAGCAGATTTGTTTTCAAACTATCCCCTCCCCCCTTCGCGCAAACAGTCCCTTCAAATGAACAATCTGAGGACTAGTTTGATGGGCGTCACCTGAGAGTTCTTTAGAAACAGATTCTTGGACCCCGGGCTGGAATGCTTGTTGAGTATCCCTTCCAGGTGAATCTTAATGTTGCTTAAAGCTTGTAAAGGAAAGACCTTTTCAAATAAAATTTAGGTTTTGACCATTTCATTCATATATAGATTTCATTCTGGGCATAAAGGAGGGTTAAGACTGTAGACCATGGAGTTCAGATGAGGTTGGGCGTTTTAGCCAGGAGTGAGTATGTGGGTACTTAACCCTCTGGCTAAGCCTATCAAAGAGCACTGGTAGACTTCCTCATGGCACCAATGGTCAGCCTTGGCTTAGAGAGAGGTTCCAAAAGAAGGGGTGTCTGGGAACGGCGAAAACGAATGACTCAAAGTCAAATCATGAGTCCAAGCTGCCAGCTGACGCTCTCTTCTGGAGACGGCTTTCCAGCTTGTGTTCTCTCTGTTCTGCATCCTTACTCTCTGATCTGCTTACTCTGGAGATCTCTAGACAGCTCGTTCTCTTTGTTCTGCTTGAGACAGTTCTCCAAGCAGTTCTCTCTTAACTATTCTAAAACATTCCCTGGATGGCTCATCTCCTGCAGATCGTAAGCCTAGTCGAATTTTTTTCCATCATTCCAGTCATTTACTTCAGGTTTCTTTTTGATGATCCTAAAAATCAGCATCCAGTGAATCCCAGCCCTTTTATGCTTAAGAGACAGGAAGCACACATTTTCTTGCATTGCAAAAGGAATGGGAGACCTAAGGTCCCAGCATTTACTATTTTGCCAAGACAGAGTGTCCTAGCTTTGCCTCCCAGACTCATGCTGTCTCTGATTATCATGGAGTCTTAAATGTCAACAGGAAGGACATTCCTTAAAAGAGGAATGGAAAACATGTACGTTAGCATACAAATAAGCCGTATGCCCATGGCAGTCACTGACAGTCCTGAAGGTCCATGTCTGCTGGCCCTGTCCCCACCAAGGCTGTGCCAAATGAGGTAGAACACATGAAATATTGGCAGTCATATTCCATACATACATATCAATATGTGTCATTCTTTAATACTTGGAGCTTTTGTGAAAATATTTAGCAATATTTATGTGACCATGAGTATTTGTAGGCTATTTCAAGACCACCCAAAGCACTGAAGAAAAAAAAATAGAGAAATGGGAGGAAAGATCTTTTCAAATAAAATTTAGTCTTTGACAATTTCATTCACATATACAAATCATTCCGTTGACTCTCTCAGCATGCTCTACCTTGTCCCTTTCCCCATTCCAACCTGCTCCTCTCCTTTCCAGGTTGCTCTTTTACATTCACAGTCTTTATTTTGTGTCCCACTGAGCTTAATGAGGACTGAATACACAGGCACGGGTATGTCACTGGAGCATGGTAGGCACACCAAGAAGCTACACAACTGAAGACAATGAGTTCCCTTCCCCCGTCTCCATCGATAGCCCACACTTCCCTAGGGAACACATTATGAGTGCTTCCCCTATCTGTGACTGATGACTGACAGGTCCAAAGTGTTGCAGATCCAATGCTGAGTGCAGGTTCTGGGAGTTCCTGACTGCAGTGGCTCTGCCCTGCCCAGAAGTGAGTATTTCACAGCCCTCCTCCTGGGCATCTGGCTCTTACATTTCTTTCAGGCCCCTCTTCTCAGATGTTCCCTGAGACTAGACAGAATGATAAGAGATATCGGAGAACCCTCAGAAGCACAAATAACGTTCTATCACTGTTTAGTCTAAGCAAGTATGGCTTTGCGTCAGCCTTTCTGAAAATTCATATGGATTTGAAAACAAAATCAAAATGGGATGTGAGAGAAAAACAAGTTACAGGCATTGCTCTAGGAGCCAGAGTAAGTTTAAGCACAAGTTTTATAGCTTACTGCTAAGTCCCTCTTTTTCCTTCATTTGAGGTTGTATGTGTGTGTGTGTGTGTGTGTGTGTGTGTGTGCCGTGTGTGTGTGTGTGTGTGTGTGTGTGTTCTAAGAGATACTGCAAATGCTTGCTTATTGTCTACATAGCAAAAATTCTCTTCTGTGTGTATTAATAAAATCAGTCATCACCATCGTTGTCTTCTATGTCTATCCATAATCAGCTTTTGTGTTCTTTGGGGAAGTTGGATGATATATGGGTTATTTTCATCATTTCCCCCTCATGAACATGTTCTTCTAACAATCTCAAAATTTATTGCAAAGAATCTTCTTCCCCACCCTAGAATAGTATTTGTATCTCCAAGCGATGGTATACGCTGCTCTGAGTTTATGTTATGATCTCATACACACCTCGACAGGAGTACTGCCCAGTGTTGATTATCCTAGCACATAGCGAACTCCACAGTTTAGAAGCCTGAGCTCTCGAAGCTTGTTTTCACTTTAGAACTTTCGCTGACCTATATACTTGATATTATCACCTACATTTTACAAGCAGCTTGTTATTTCTTTCAGACAATACTTAGAACAATTTAATCAGATTGGGTTTTTGATCTAAAATCAATGTGCTGCAAATTGGTATTTTATAAATATGATTTTTCTGACCCATAAACATGGTAGAGATCACCCTATGTAGAGATTTTCTTAAATTATTTCAGTAATAATGGTGTTTATCAATGTATCTGACATATTTTGTTTTTTCCAAGGATGTAATATTTGGAGCACTGTATAAATGTAACTATATTTTTGTTTTCTGGTATTTTTCTTATTTATAAATAAGGTCCTTCTATCTTCTTGAGCGCATTTATTTTTTCAAGTATTTATTTTTCTGTAAGTTATTTCAGATTCTATAGTAACAAGTAACAAAAAAGAACTTACTAAAAACTAATATATATTGTTGGGTATAAATGCTTATTTGTTTACTTCCTTTTTAAGCATTTGAATCTATTCTTGTGCCATAAGGTTTTGTTTTCTCAGTGAAGATCATCACATTGCTGCAGGGGAGTTCACACAGGGGTTAGTCTGACCATGAGCTCTGTAAATTTCACAGCACATCCTTAGGTGTTCTGAGCTCTGGGGATCAGGGGGGTGTTGAAAGACGAGACCTGTGTTTCTCAATTTATGGATCTGGACCCTCACACAAGCCATATATCAGATATCCTTCATATGGGATATTTATGTTACAACTCATAGTAGTGGCAAAATCACAATTATGAAATAGCAATAAAATAATTTTACGGTTGGGGTCACCACAACATGAGGAGGTGTGTTAAAGGGTCGCAACATTAGAAAGGTTGAGAACCAGTGCACTAGAGAGTATCAACACTTAAGTCCTTAACTTCAGCAGTGCTTTTATGCATTTTTGAGCATGTGGAATAAAATGACACTGGGACCTTGGACACTGACCTTGTGTCCTGCTCAACTGTTTGGTCTCAGCACACCTACCAACACCCTTATACCTCCAGAACAACATACATTGCTTAGACATCTTTCAGATACTTGGTAGCTTTTTGATATGCATATATTTTAATTTATAGACTAAGCAGTTTTACAGTTTTTTGTTTGTTTGGGCTTTTTTTTTTTTTTTTTTTTTTTTTTTTTTTTTTTTGTTGTTGTTTGGGACAGTTTCTCTGTATA
>NC_034598.1:66469262-66472567 GCF_900095145.1 Mus pahari
CTCAACTGTTTGGTCTCAGCACACCTACCAACACCCTTATACCTCCAGAACAACATACATTGCTTAGACATCTTTCAGATACTTGGTAGCTTTTTTATTTACATATAATTTAATTTATAGACTAAGCAGTTTTACATTTTTTTTTTTTTTTTGGCTTTTTTTTTTTTTTTTTTTTTTTGTATTTTCTTTTTGTTGTTGTTTGGGACAGTTTCTCTGTATAGCCCTGGCTTTCCTGGAACTCATTCAGTAGCTCAGGGTGACAACCTTGAAGGCAGAGATCTACCTGCCTCTACCTCCTGAGTGCTGGATGCTGGAATTCAAGATGTTTAGCACCAAACCTGGCTCACAGTACTACTGTGCATGCTACCCAAGGAGAAAGGTGGACACCAACCCAGCTAGAGATGCTTTGATCTACAGTGGTAATCTGCCTGTAGTCATATGGTACAATGGTGGCACAAAGCTTGTGGCAATGGGCAACCAATATTTGGATTTAAGACCCACTCCATGAACTGAAACTCATCTCTTACACTGCTCATGTGGCCAAGACCCTGAGACTAGTTAGGCCATGGGCACTGGGGAAAGCAAATAATTGTGCAAGCCCTATGCAAGCTTCCCATATCTCTGTGAGTTCCTATGAGTGTCATTCCAGCTATGTTTAGGTCTTGATTCTTTGGCATCCTCTATCTCCCCCCCCCCCGGCTCTTATACTCTTTCTGCCACCTCCTTCTCAGCCTTCCTGAACCTCAAGGGGCAACATTTGATGGAGATATATCATTTAGGTTTGAATTTCCCTCTCTGTGCATGTCTCAGTGTTTATTCCATGGACTGCAGGAAGAAGCGTCTCTCTGATGATGCATGAGCAAGCCACTGATCTATGAGTCTGGCAGAATGTCAGGTGGAATCATTTTATTACCATAGCAGAGTACATTCCAGTACCATGAATAGTATCCATAGTGTGGAAGGGTCTAAGTAAACAATAGTTCATCTTCTCTGTGTCCAGTGAGTTGTGTAGGTGTGATCTTTAGTAATAGAGCCTTGCTGTCAGTTTGTAGAAAGCAATTATACCCTGGGTTGTATGGGACTTCCCATGGGATCCCTTTGGGCAACAATGACTCAATTAGATGTAACCCCTTCTTGGTACTAGATCCTTTAATAGGTGGTAAGAGATGCCCAGTTTAGAGTCCTCCTCTGTTATTTCATGATTTCATTTAGATCACCTTCATCTTAAATATTCTAGGAAACTTATACTGTATTAGATTTTGGTACCACCCCTCAAATTGTCCGTAATTTTAGCTCTACTTCCCTGTATTGACTCTATAAACCCCAAATCCCTCTCCCTCCACATTTGATTATTTCTAGTATACCCCCCACATGTCCATCTATAAATATCTATGCTATTTCCCATTCCTAGGAAGATCACTTCCTTCTCATTAGTCACTCTACACCTTATCTCTATTATCATCTGGATTGTAGCTTAATAAAGACCTAACAGCTAACTTACACATATAAGTGATTGTATACCACATTTGTCTTCTGGGTTGCTGGTGTTCTAGGTTGCATGGGATGATTGAAGAAAGAGACACTGCAGGATGGATTAGGCTTCTCAGCAGCAGGGTAGATCAGCCTCTGAAAGATTGAACCTGCCTTGCAGAACCTCTTTGTTGTTACATAAAAGGAACATTTAGCAAATCTGTTTCCACAAACCAAACCCTCTTATCTGATCTAGGAGTAGTCTGAAGGGACCATTGCCTAAGCAAGTCTCAGCCATAGGAAACTTCCTGGTTTACTTGATAAGACTTAGAACTAAGTTATGCAAAGGCCCTATAAATCCTTCAGGAAAAACAACTTCATAAACTTCTGTAGGCTGCAGCTTTGTCTGAATGACAGTGTCCTTTGCTATGCAGAAGCACTTTAGTAAATGAGGTCCCATTTACTAACTGTTGATCTTAGTGCCTGTACTAATGGTGTTCAGTTCAGAGAGTCTTTTCCTGTGCTAATGACTTCAAGGATATTTCCCACAACCTCTTTTGTCAGATTCAGTGTATCTGGCCTTATATTTATATCTTTGATCCATTTGGAATTTTGTGTAGGGTGATATTATATATATTGGTGTCTTCTACATGCAGAATTCTGGTTTGGCCAGCACCATTTGGTGAAGAGGCTGTTTTCTTTCCCATGTGTATTTCTGGCTTCTTTATTAAAAACCAGATTATGGACTATATTAATCCTACTGATCATGAGCATATCCATCTTCTGATATCTTCTTCATTTTCTTAAGTATGAAGGCTCCTTGTGGGGAACAGGAACAGCTGCAAGAGTTAAGATAGCGCCCTGGCTCATTGCCAGGCCCCATGATCCCTACTTACCAAGAACCTGAGCCTGCACACTTGAGGGTCTATCACCGCACGCCCTGCCTGCAAGCACCCCTGCCTGCATGCATGGCTCCTGTTCAGAGCATGCTGAATGCTGATTGGATCTGGTGGCCCATATGGGGAAGAAAAGAAGAAAAGGCCAAGAAAGAAGCAGAAAAAAAAAGCAAAAGCAGAAGCCAGGCGGAAGGAACAGGAAGCCAAAGAAAAGCAAAGACAAGCTGAATTAGAAGCTGTTTGGTTGACTAAGGAGAAAGAAGAGGAAGAAGTTAGAAAAAGAAAAGGCAGAAACTTTGGAACTCGTGCAAGAGCTGGAACGAGAAAAAGGAGCTACAGGGGAATTCCATGGTAAGTAAGAATCTAGCACTAGGAAGAGGCTCCCTGGTAGAGGGACGAAGTTATGCTCCCGGTGTAAGAATAGAGTTAGAAAAATCTAGCCTCCAAAAGGACCAGAAAACATCAGATAGGAAGCCATGGGATCTGCTGCTTCAAAAGTGAAAGTAAAATTCGCATTAGTGTGACTTCTCAAATGAAGCGGAGTTAAATTCTAGTTAAATTCTGTCCTACAAGTATTCCTAGAAATTGAAGTGACCTTTAATTTGATTTCGGATAGCCAGTATGTGGTCCAAGTAGTTCAAAAATTGGAAAATGTAGGGTTAATTAAGGCAACATCCACTGTTTTTGACCTTTTGTCATTTTTACAAAAATGTATATGGGGTAGAAAAAGCCTTTTTATATTATTCATATTAGAGCCCATACTGGACTTCCTGGGCCATTGACAGAAGGCAATGCTATTGCCTCAAAAGAGCATAGGGCTAAATCCCAGAGGACTTAAACCATTAGCAATCTGGCAGATGGACGTTACCCATATTTATGAATTTGGATCTTTAAAGTATGTCCATGTATCAGTGGATACCTGCTCAGGTGTCATTTTTG
>NC_034598.1:66473347-66501810 GCF_900095145.1 Mus pahari
GCTCCTAAGGAATAGGAGAGATTTTGGAATTACAGCCGCCATCGTTACAGCAGTGATTGGAGATGCTGTGATGGATGATATGCATGCACAGGTGGGCACAGGCCAACCAACAACTGCTGAATCAAGCGATGGCTGGTGTAGAGTCAGGTAGTTCACCCATGTTTGGCTCAGTATGATGGATCGTTAATCCATGACGGGTAAAAATCTCACATGTGCATACCAACCTAAGACAGGTTGGTGAAAATGAGTTCATCACACCAATGATGGGTAAGGATGTAACATGGTTGAGGGCAACCTAAGACAGATGCGATCCCAGAGCCAAGTTAATTAAACAAAAAGGGGGAGATGTGGGGAGCGGGAGCGCCGCAAGAGCCAAGATGGCACCCTGGCTCATTGCCAAGCCCCGTGATCCCTACTTACCAAGAACCTGAGCCTGCACACTTGAACAATCCTGTGCTGCCCGCCTAATGAGTCATTGGCCTATCACCGCGTGCCCTGCCTGCATGCACAGCTCATGTTCAGAGCGTGCTGAACGCTGATTGGATCCAGGAGAGGGGGAGGGATAAGATCAGAGAATGGAGGGAAAAACAAAAGAGAAACTGGACGAGCTGGAGATAAAGATGGGAGTTGCTTGAAAGCCTCCTTGGTGTTTGTGTTGTTTTTTCCCTGTCTCTGCTGGTCGGAGTTCAGGGTTGCGGCAGCTCCTGACACTTTTAAATTGATTTTTGTATCATTCTACATAGCTGAAAGTGTTTATTAGCTGTAGGCATTTCCTGTTAGAATTTTTCTGATCATTTAGTCATGCAATCATACTATCTTTGTGTGGGATAGCTTTATGTCAACTTGACCAAAACTGTAGTTATTTGAGAGATGAAAACCTTGATTAAGAAAAATGCCTTGTGATTGATAAAGTTGTAGACAAGCCTGTGGAGCATTTCTGATTGATGGGCAAGGGCTCAGATCACTGTAAATGGTACCACTCCTGGCCTCGTGATCCTGGTTGTTAAAAGAAAGCAGACTAAGCATGCTATGAAGAATATGCCATTAACAGCCCTCCATGGCTGCTCAGTGATAGACTATCCTGTGAAACTAAAAGTTAAATAAGCCCTTTCCTCCTCAACTTGCTTTTGGACATATTTTCTATAGTAACTATAGTAACCCAACTAGGGCAATCTATAGCTAAAGATACCTTGGCTACTTTCTCCCTTATTTATTTTCTATTTTTTTTAACTTTGCATTGAGTCATTGTGAATTTCATATCATGCAACCCAATCCCACTCATCTCCTCATCTCCATGTTTCTTTGTATCCACCTTCTGCTCTTGCAACCTCCCCCTACAAAAGAAAAGATAGACTATTCTCAAGTTCCATCCATTTGCCTGCAAAGTTCATGATCTCTTTGCTTTTCATAGCTGAATAGTATTCCATTGTGTCAATATGCCACATTTTCCTTATTTATTCCTCAGTTGAGGAACATCTAGGTGGTTTCCAGTTTCTGGCCATTATAAATAAAGCTGCTATGAACATAGTTGAGCAAATGTCTTTGTGGGATAGTAAAGCATCTATTGGGTATATGCTCAGGAGTGGTGCATAACTGAGTCTTGTGGTAGAACTATTCTCAATTTTCTGAGAAACTGTCAAATTGATTTTGAAAGTGGTCATACAAGTTTGCAATCCCATGAGAAATGGAAGGGGTATTTTTCCCTTGCTCCATATCCTTGCCAGCATGTGCTATCACTTGAGGTTTTGATCTTAGCCATTTTGACCTGTAAGATGGAACCCAGATTTGTTTTGATTTTCACTTCCTTGATGACTTTGAACATTTAAGTGCTTCTCTGCAGTTCGAGATTCCTCTGTTGAGGATTCTGTTTAGCTCTGTACGCCATTTTTTAACTGGGTTATTTTGGTTGCTAACTCAGATTCAGACACTCACAGTGGATGGAGCTTGGGGAAGCTGTAGTGTGTCCCAGTGTGTGTCACACAGTAAACTTTTTTTGTCCACACATTTTACTTGCAAATATTCATTGCAATGTGTCACTAGTCTGTTTCAAGGACTTTGGCTCCTGCTCTACTGTCAATACTGGAACCTCCCTGGGATTCCTCTTGGATATCCTGTTGTTGCCCTGTGCCATCATGATCCTGCAGCTTTAGATCTGCAGAAACAGCCCTTTCACAAGTTTAGAAGCACCTTGGCTTCACTTTCTCTTCTATTTCTTCATGGTGTACCCCATCAGTTCTATCTCTCCATTACACTTTCACCCACTGTTGTGTATACATGACTGGTGCCTGGGTGTCTTTCTTCTGGCTGCCCCAACTGGGTGACCTGCTTCCTTCTCTATTGATAACCAATCCTTAGATTTCCTCTTGTTGTCTTATTGTTCTAGCTAAGACTCAAGTGCTGTATTGAATAGGTGTGGAGGAATGAACAGCCTTGTCTTGTTCTTGACTTTAGGGGAAGGGCTTCGTGTTTCTCTCTGTAGGTTGATGTTGGCTGTGGACTAGCTATAAATGTCCTCTCTTATTTTGAGATATGCCCCTTGATTTCCCTAGTCTCTCCAGGACTTTTATCACGAAGGGGTGTTGGGTTTTGCAAAAGGCCTTTTCTTCATCTAACTCTAAGAAAATGAGATGATGATCATGTGGTTTTTGTTTTTCAGTCCATTTATATGCTGAATTACATTTTTTCAATTGTCATATGTTTAACTGTCCTTGTGTAGATGAAGCGTGATTAGTTATGGTGAATGATCTTTTTGATGTGTTCTTAGATTCAGTTTGCAAGTATTGAGTATTTTTGCATCCATATTCTTTAAAGAAGTTGGCCTATAATTCTTTTTTCCTTTTGAGTCTTTGAGTGGCTTAGGTATCAGAGTGACTGTGGCCTTGTAAAATTATTGGGCAATGTTTTTATTTTGTGGAATTTGAGTAAAATTGGCATTAACTCTTTGGAAGTCTGTAAAAGTTCTACATACATACACACCAACAATCTGGCTATGGGCTTTATTTTGTTGTTGCTTGGGAGACTTAATTACTGTTTCTATTTTACTAGAGGTGAAAGATCTGTTTAAGTTGATTATCTGATCGTGACTTAATTTTTATAGGTGGTACGTATAAAAACATTTTCATTTCTTTTAGATTTTCTAATTTGGTTGAGTACTAGTTTTTAAAGTATGCCCTGTGATTCTCTGGATTTCCTTGGTGTCTCTTTCCTCTCTAATTTTGATCTCGAATTTTGGTAATTTGTATCTTTTCTTTCCACTTTTTAGTTAATTTGGATGACGGTTGGTCAATCTTATTAGTTTTCTTAAAGACCCAACCCGTTGTATCATTGATTCTTTGTAATATTTGTTGTTGTTTGTATCTATTTTACTGATTTCAGCCCTGAATTTGAATGCTTCCTTCCATCTACTTTTTAGGGTTGTTATTCCTAATTTTGTTTTGGAGCTTTCAGAAGTGCTGTGCAATTACTGTTATGAGATCTGTCCAATCTTTTAATGTTTGGGTATGTTATGTATTCATTTCATTGAGTTATATGAAGTCTTTAATTTCTTAAATTACATCTTGACTCATTTTTCCTTCAATAGAGTTTGTAGGCTTTCTATCTCTGCTATTGTTGATATCCAGCATTAATTTATGGTGATCAGATAGGATGTAGGGAATTATTTCAATATTTTTGCATCTACAGAGACTCACTTTGTGTTCTAGTATGTGGTCAATTTTGGAGTAAGTTCTATGATGTTCTGAGAAGAAATATATTCTTTGTGTTTGCATGAAACAATCTATAAATACTTTAGGTCCATTTGATTTATGCTGTCATTTAGCTACAGCTTTTCAGTTTAGTTTTTATCTGGTTGAGCTGTTGTGGTAGTTTGAATATGCTTAGCCAAGGGAGTGGTTTTATTAGGATGTATTGCAGAGTTAGAGTAGGTTTGGCTTTCTTGGAGACAGTATGCCACTGTGGGGGGTGGGCTTTGAGACCCTTCTCAGAACCAGGCAGGAGACACTCTTCTCCTGTCTGCCTCTGAATCAAGATGTGGAACTCCAGCTCTTTATCAGCCCAGATGCTGCCATGCTCCTGCCTTGATGATAATGGACTGAACCTCTGAACCTGTAAGTCCTTCATAAGAGTTGCTTTGGTCATGGTGTCTGTGCATGGCAATGTACACCCTTAGTAAGAGAGCTGTCTATTGGCAAGAGTGTGGCATTGAAGCCATCCACCCTATTACTCTGTGTGGGTCATTATGCACTTTAGGTAATATTTCTTTTATAATCTTGAGTGCCATTGTGTTTTGTGCATAGATATTTAGAACTGCAATATCCTCTTGGCTAGATTTTTCCTTTTGAATATGTAGTGTTCTTTCCCTCTCTTCTGATTAATTGTGGTTTTAAGTCTATCTTGCAAACAACCTTGCTTCTTGAGTCCATTTGCTTGGGAATGGGTCTTATGTCAAACCAGATATTTAGGTACACTGTAGAGTTTCTTCCTGTACTGAAGAGACTAGAACATGAGAGTAAGGGTTCCAGGTAGGCACCAGCTTGGTTTCTCCATATTCAGTGAGTTGTGTGGGCGTTGTCCTTGACAGTCAGACCACATTGTCCGCTTTCAGAGCAATTGTTGTCTTAGCAGTAGCCTAGGTTGCTTGGGAATTTCCACAGGAACCCCCCTAGATCAACAACTCAATTAAATGCAACCTAGTCAAGCCTCTGGCAGCCTTGCCTTGGCAATAAGAGATGCTCAGTTAAAACTCTGCATTTCCCCATTAATCCATTACTAGGCATCCTCATTATGATCACCTTCATAGATTCTAGGAAGTTTCCACTCCACTAATTTTTCACACTACAACCCCACATGCACCAAATTCTAGCCATCTGTCCTGGTACTCTTTTCTTCTCTACATCTCTCCCCACCCCAATCCTGTCCTTACCCACTTAAAAATCTCTTTTATTTCTCCCTCCCAGGGATATCCGTGCATCTCCCCAGAGCTCTTCTCTCTGGGTCAAATGATTGTAGGTTGTTATTTAACAGCTGATATCCACTTATAAGTGAATACATACCATATATATATCTTTCTAGGTCTGAGTTACCTCACTGCAATTAATATTTTTCTTGTTCCATCAATTTTCCTGAAAATTTTAACTCATTTACTTTTATTTTTTAATCATGAGTAATACACTATTGTATAAATATATCATACTTTCATTATCCATTTTTATGTACAGGGACATCTAGGATATTTGCAGTCTCTGGCTATTATGAAAAAGCCACAATGAACATGGTTGAGAAAGCATTCCTATGGTAAGATGAAACATCCTTTGGGTATATCCCAAAAGTTGTATAGCTGGGTGTTGGGTGTTCACAGTTTTCTGAGGAACTACCGTATTGATTCCCAAAGTGGCTGTACAAGTTTGCACTCAAACTAACAATGGAGGAGTATTTCCCTTGCTCCATATCCTTGCCCGCGTAAGCTGTCACATGTGTTATTGATCTTAGCCATTCTAACTAGTGTAACATGGAATCTCAAAGTAGTTTTGATTTGCATTCCCCTGCTGGATAAAGATGCTAAACATTTCTTTAAGCACTTCGCAACTACTTGAGTTTCCTTTATTGAGAATTCTTTATTTAGACCTGTATCCCACTTTAAATTGGATTATTTGTTTGTTTGATACCTAGTTTCTTGAGTACTTTATATATCTTAGACTTATTGGATGTGGAGTTGGTAAAAATATCTTCTTTTAGGGATGCTGCTCCTTTATCCTATTGGCAGTGCTCTGTGCCTTAGAGAAGCTTTCAGTCTCATGAGGCCCCATTTATTAATCATTGGTCTTAGTGACTGTGCTATGGGTATTCTGTTCTGAAAGTCCTCTCCTATGCCAACATACTCCCCTCTTTGTCTTCTATCAAGTTCATTGTATCTGGTTTGATGTTGAGGTCTTTGACCTACTTCCACTTGACTTTGTGGAGGGTGATACACGTAAATATATTTGCATTCTTTTATCTGCATGCATTCAACCTGACCACACAGTTTGCTGAAGACGCTTTCTTGTTTCCAGTGTGTATTTCTGGATTTTTTTTCTAAATCAAAATACAGGTGTTCATAGGTTTGTGGATTAATGTTTGGGTCTTCAATCCAATTCTATTGACCAATGTATCTATTTTTATGCCAACACTGTGACTTTTTATTGCTGTAACTAGAGAACTCCAGAAGTTACTGCATTTTTCAGAATTGTTAGTTATCCTTAGATTTTTGTTTGTCCATATGAAATTGAGAATTGTCCTTTTAACGTTTGTAAAAAAAAATGTGTCACAATTTTGAGGGGGAGTGCATGGAATCAGTAAATTGCTTTTAGGAGGATGGGCATTTTTCTATGTTAATCCTACCAATCCATGAAAGTGGGGATCTTCCCATCTTCTCATATCTTCTTCAATTTCTTTCATCACTGGCTTAAAGGTTTCATCATGTAGATCTTTCACTTCCTTGGTTAGATTTACCACAGGGCATTTTATGTTATTTGAGACTCTTGTGAAAGGTGGTGTTTCCCTGATTTCTTTCTTAGTCTGTTTGTCATTTGTAGATAGGAAAGCAACTGATGTTTTTGAGTTAATGTTGCATCCAGCTAATTGGCTGAATGTGTTTATCAGCTGTATGAGTTCCCTGTTTGAAATAGTAGGGCTACTTATGTATACTATCACACCATCTGCAAATAATGGTATTTCAACAACTTCTTTTATGTTTTCCCTAGGTCTCCTTCTATTGTCTTATCTAGCCTAGATTTCAAGTACTTTATTGAGTAGAGATATTATGGACAGCCTTGTCTTGTCTGTGATGTTAGTGAGATTGCTTTGTTTTTCTCCTCATTCAGTTTGCTGTTGGCAATAAATCCGATTGCTATTATTTGCCCTTAATATATCTAGATATGCTCCATATATCTCTACCCTCTCCAGCACTTTTATCATGAAGGGATGTTGGTTTCTTTCAAAGGCCTTTTCTGCATCTACTGAGATGCTTATTGGGTCTTTTCTTTCTTTCAGACTATTTATATGATAGTTTACATTTATTGATTTTCTTATAATGAACCATTCCTGAATCTCTGGGATACAGCCAACTTGATCATGATGAGTGATTCTTTGATATGTTGTAGGATTTTGTTTACAAGTATTTCATAAGGAAAATTGATCTGTAATTCTCTTTCTTGATTGAATCTTTATTTGATTTGGGTATTAAAGTAATTCTCCTAAAATAAGTCAGGCAATGTTCATTCTGTTTCTGTTTTGTGGAACAATTTGAGATGTATTGAAGAGTATTGGTGCTAACTGTTCTTCGCATGTCTGGTAGAATTCTGTGCTAAAAACATGTGACTCTGAGATTTTATTTGTTTGTTTATGAGACTTTTAATGGTTCCTTCTGTTTCACTGGGGACTATACATCTATTAAATTGTTTATCTGATTTGATTTAACTTTGTTAAGTAGTGTCTATCAAGAAAATTGCCTTTTTTTCTTTTAGAGTTTTCCAAATTGTAAGACTACAGGTTTTTGAAGTATGACTTAATGATTCTCAGGATTTCCTTGCTGTCTTGTTATATTCCTCCTTCTCTTTCCAATTTTTAAAATTTGGATTTTTTTCTCCCCTGTTTTTAGTTAGTTTGGATAAGGGTTTGTCTATTTTGTTGATTTTTCTCAAAGAACCAACTTTTTGAATCCTTCTTTGTTTGCTTCTATTTTATTGATTGCTGACCTCAATTTGACTGTTTCTTGCTATCTACTCCTCTTGGGAATGATTACTTCTTTTGATTTTAGAGCTTTCAGGTGTGTTAAGTTACTTGTGTAAGCTCTCTCCAATTTTTTTCTATGTAAGCACTTAGTGTTATAAACATTCCTTTTTGTACTGCTTTTATTGTGTTCCATAAGTTTGAGTATACTGTGTATTCATTTTCATTGAATTCTATAAAATCTTAATTTATTTCTGTATTGACCCATTTTCTATTCAGCACGAAATTGTTAACATCTACCTTTAATCTACAGTGGTTTGGTAGGATGCAGAGAATTGTTTCAATATCTGTTGAGATCTGCTTTGTTCAAGTATGTGACTCATTTTGGAGAAAGGTGCATGAGGCACTGAGAATATGGTATACTCTTAAAACAACTTAAGTTGTTTTAGGGTTTCTTTTTACAAATTAAGGTGCCCTGGTGTTTGAGAAATAGATGTTAAGGATTGGAATATCATCTTGGTGGATGTTTTCTTTTGATAAACATATATTATCTTTCCCTCTCTTATTGACTAATTTTGTTTTGAAGTCTAGTTTGTTATATATTAAAATGGCTACCTGACCTTGCTTCTTAGATCCACTTGCTTAGAATATCTTTACAACCTTTTACCGTGATTTAATGTCTGTTTTTGATGTTGAGATTTGTTTCGTGGATGTAGCAAATCGATGGATCCTGATTTCACATCCATTCTTTTAATCTATTATTTTATTAGCGAATTAAGACCATTGGTATGGAGAGATATCAATGACCAATGATTGTTGACTCATGTATTTTGTTGTTCTAGTTTCAGCAGTGGTGGTGGTAGTGTGTGTGTGTGTGTGCAATTTTCTTCTTTTGGCTTTCCTTGTGTGAGATTTTTTTATTTGCTATGTTTTCATGTGTGTATTCAACCTCCTTAAGTTGGAGGCTTTCTTCGAATACTTTTTGTAGGGTTGGATTTGTAGATGTTGTTTAAATTTGGCTTTATAGTGGAATTTTTATTTTCTTCATTTATTGAAAGTTTTGCTGGATTTAATAGTCTGGCTGTCATCTGTGGTCTCTTAGACTCTGCATCACATCTGTCCAGGCCTTTCTGGCTTTTAGAGTCTCTGTTGAGAATCAGGTATAATTCTCACCATCTGCCTTTATATGTTACTTGATCTTTTCTCCTTGCATCTCTTAATATTCTTTTATATTTGCTATGTTTAGTATTTTGATTATTATGTGGTGAGAAAACTTTAATTTCTAGTTCATTCTATTTGGTGTTCTGTATGCTTCATGTACCTTTTATGGGCAGCTCCTTCTTTAAGTTAGGAAAATTTTATTTTCTGCTTTTTTTTGAAAATGTTTTCTGGACCTTTAAAACTTATTTGGTCTTTGCACATTGTCCCACATTTCCTAGATGTTCTGTGTCAGGATGGTTTTTTGTTTGTTTATTTGTTTTGTTTTTTGATAATACTTTCTTGGACTGATGTATCCACTTCTTCTATTATATCTTCGAATATATCTTCTATTATATCTTCAGTGCATTTTTCTTCTTCCTTTTCTTGTATTCTCTTAGAAAAACTTGTCTATAATTCCTTATCAAATTTCTAAATTTTTCATTTTCAGAATACCCCCCAGTTTTTTGTGTGTGTTTGTGTTTTCCTGGCTTTCTTTTAAGTTTTTCTTTTTCATTTCCTCTTTGAGGACCCCCTATCATCTTCATACAGTTGGTTCCAGAGTCTTTTTCTTGTGCTTCAGCTATGTTAGAATATGCGGGTTGGGGCTGTGGGCTGCTGTGGTATGATAACTTGTTATTGACTTGACTGTGTTTTTATACTGGAGTCTGTGCATCTGGGTAATAGATGATTATAGAGCAAGGTGCTGATTTCTTGGTTTGTCTTTGTCTATTGGGTGTTTTCCTCTTGAATTTCATTTTCCTGTTTGGATTTTTGGCTATTGTAGTGGCTGTGTGTTACCTGTTTTACTGGCCTGCTCAGCAGTTGTGTTCACAGTAAATGCCTAATTGGAGGCTAAAATGCTGACATAAGTTAGGAGAAGGGAAGTTGGAGGAGGAGGCCTTTGTGATTGATTCTTTGAGAATGGGTTCAGAGAGGAAAGGGAGACTATAGTAGGTTTCCTGCCGCTACAGAGCTGGGGACAAGACTAGGGAACTGGATCTGGGGAGCAATAGGAAAGGTGTAGGTCTACCAGCAGCCTATTTATTACTTAAATAAAATACTTTATCGTCCAAGAATATACACCTGGGAATAGAGGCCCCTTGGTCTTGCAAACTTTATATGACCCAGCACAAGGCAAGGCCTGGGCCAAGTAGTGGAAGTGGGTGGGTAGGGGAGCAGAGGTGGGGGGGAGGGGTATAGGAAACTTTCGGGATAGCATTTGAAATGTAAATAAACAAAATAATAATAAAAAAAAGTGAAAAAAAATATACACCTGCTCTTAGCCTGGTAAAATTGTCCAGAGTATTGTAATTTTTTAAGATAGCTGATATAGACACTGTCAGACATGCAGCTTTGAGTCAAATAACATTTACTATTTTATCTGGTTTTTGTTTTTGTTTTGTTTTGCTTTTGTAGTTGAGCTAACAAGCCCCATTCCTTTGTTATTGTTGCTGGTATTGTGTTGAGAGGATCTCTCTCCTTACTTCAGATAGATATGCCCAAGCTGGTTTTAACTCACTAGTCTTGCGGATTCTTTCTCAACGTCTGCTTGGTTTATAAAAAATATTCACTGCATTCAGCTCTCTTGTCCATTTGATAGATTGAATTCTAACATTAGTGTTCAGCATCATCCTAAAGGCAAACATTGATCATAAGATCCAAGTTCCAATTCTGTCAAATTGTGGATTGATTTTTTTCCCCCTCCCTCCCTCCCTTTTGTCATCACATCATCCCCTGTTGTCTAGGTTGGCCTAGAACTAGACTAGAGAAAAGGATGATCTTGAACCTTGAATTTCTATTCTTCTGGTCTCTACTGCCTGAGTTCCGGGTGTACAGGCACGTGTCACACCATATCTGGGCTTTAATGCATGCTAGGCAGAGTCACTCTAGTAAGCAGGCTATATTCCCAGTCCTTTTTGTTCTGTGTATTTCGCTCTTTATTTTAGGATTTTTTTTTTTTTTTTTTTTTTTTTTTTTTTTGGATATTCCTTATTAATCTTTCTATTTGCAATTCTTTGTTCTCTAGGTAGGTGTGGTAAGTCCTTGNGTCCTTTTTGTTCTGTGTATTTCGCTCTTTATTTTTTTATTTTTTTTTTTTTTTTTTTTTTTTTTTTTTTTGGATATTCCTCATTAATCTTTCCTGTTGCAAATCTTTGTTCTCTAGGTAGGTGTGGTAAGTCCTTGTAACTGTAACTCTTCTGCTACCTACTCTCCAGATGCTGTAATGTTTTAGAAAGCTCCACTGAATGTATAAATTGCTTTATTCTTTTTCCCCTGAAATATACATTTCCCATCACTTGGAATGGGCACAATGACCCACATTTGCATGCGGTTGAGCATTATCTCTGTGAATGGGATTGTTTTCTCCTCTGAGTAACTGGCCCCACCCACATTGTTCATCTCCCTGGAACACCACATCTTCTGTTTTCCTTAGTAAACTGATTTACATGTTTATTGCGCCACTTTTCCCCTTCCTCTTCCCATTCAGTTTCCATTTCTCATGATTAGTGTAGCTAGCCTCCAGGCAAAGGAACCCTCCAAAGGGAACAGAGTCCTTGAGTTTGACAGGCTTAGAAAAGAAGATGAAAACAGAGAAGGTTTCCTAGCAAAATGAAAGCTGCTGAGGAGGGAGCGTCGCTGTGGGGACAGGGAATAGTATACAGACTACTAGGAGGTTTAAAAAGAAAAAAAAAAAGAAAGCACTGCAAGTTAGGTAGCAATGATCAGCACGGGACACAAAAATAGAATCGAATTTTAAGATGAAAATTGGCTGCTTTTAGATGCAGAGATATGCAGGCTCACCAACACACAAGGATCCCAGAAAGACACAAAACTGGAAGCCATAATGTCCGTGGAAAAGACCTGTATGGTCAAAAGAAGAAGAGAAAAAAAAAAGCCCTGACTCAAGAATATGAGAACTTCCTCTAAAGATGCTACTGAGTTCATTTTGTATTGGCCGTCTACTACTCAAGGACATGAACCCTTGAGATTTTTGAGATTTAGAATGGTTCATTTTCCTACTGGGAATCCCGTAAAGAAATTTTTTTTTGCTTTGTTTTGTTTTGTGACCATCATTTGGTGATAGCTTCTGGGTTGGGGATGAGGGCTTTTGTTTAACTCTTTCAGTACTAGTACCCCATCTGGTTCAGACCCATGCAGGCCCCATGTATGCTGACACAGTCTCTAAATTTCAGATGTGTAAAGGGTCCTGCTATATTCAGAAGGCTTGTCCTTGGTGTCGTCTGTCCCCTCTGTCTCTCCTACTCTTTCAATGTCCTCTTCTGCAGAGTTCCCTGATGCTTGAGGGGAAGGATTTGATGGCACCATCCCATTTAGGACTAGAATGTTCCAAGATCTCTCCTTTTCTGCAAATTGTCTGGCTGTGGGTCTCTGTATTTGTTCCCATCTGCTGCAGGACCATGCTTCTCTGATGATGACTGAGTTAGACACTGATCTATAAATATAGCAGAATGTCATTAGAAGTCATTTTATCGCTACTTAAAAACAAAACAAACAAACACACCAAAAACCAGAAAAACCTCATCTGAAGTTGGTATTTTAAGTAGAATGCTGTAAAAATGGGATCTTGGAGACAATGGGCGATAGAATGTAGATGCACAGCTTTGTACAAAAGTTTGAACAGAAAATTTAAGGGCAAGAAGTGAACTTTTAAGGGATGATAAGGATAAAGTATGCAAGGGGGATACGATGACAAGACCTATTCCACCTCTTAGGTTCCAGGAAAGTAGTAACCCTCACACGTACTTGGGAGAGTACTTGGAGGATAAAACCTGGATCTCTGTTGCATGGGTGTCTTAGTCAGGGTTTTACTGCTGTGAACAGTCACTATGACCAAGGCAAGTCTTATTAAAAACAACATTTAATTGGGGCTGGTTTACAGGTTCAGAGCTTCAGTCCATTATCATCAAGGTGGGAGCAGGGCAGTATCCAGGCAGGCGTGCTACAGGCAGAGCTGAGAGTTGTATGTCTTCATCCAAAGGTTGCTAGTGGAAGGCTGACTTCCCAGGCAACTAGGGTGAGGATCTTAAGCCCACACCCACAGTGACACACCTATTCCAACCAGGTCACACCTATTCCAACAAGGCCACACCTCCAAATGGTGCCACTCCCTGGTCTAAGAATATACAAACCATCACAATGTAGTAAGGTGAAGGTAGCCTGCTGAAAACTTCACCTGAGGACTCAGCTAATGAAACACCACTCTTTAGGAAGGTGGTGTCAGGGACCAGGGAGCCCACTATTTCTCAGACTGGAGGATTCACTGTTTTTACTTTTTAGCTAACAAGTGACAGAAACATTACTTGAACTAGTGTAAACAATAAGGAAGGGCTTTGGTCCTGTTTGGGTTTTTCTTTTAATAATACTGGCATAGTTTACCCTCCTGTCAATTCTTGGAGCTTAAGGATAAACTGCCTGGTTTGGTTGCAATCAGGATTTCTCCCAACCTCCTACCACTCTTTCCTCATCTCTGACCACCTCTGTTCACTTGTATGACAGACAGACTTGATCCTCATCCTACCAATGATGATATACCTCGAATGAAAACATTCTGAAGAGGAACTGAGAGCCCCCCCCCACCCCCAGTTAAGTCAAATCTGGTGAAGATCTTTGATTGATCTGGCATGGACCACAGATATATGTCTGAATCATTCCCTGTGGCCATAGGAAAGGGACAGGATAGTTAAAGCTCTTTGTGAATGGGAAGATAAGCACATTAATAGAAGTGAAGGGAAGGGGTGGTCATCTAAATCCAAAGGAAAAAAAGCATAGTTCTGATAGATGGCTCAATTTATACTTCTGAGCTAAAAATTTACTTTCGTTTTTAAGTGCAACTCTCTCTCTCACGTATTTACATGTAGGTACCTGTATTGTGTGTCAACACTGATAACTGCTTTACCAAACAGCAAATAGTATCACTAGTAATCATTAAAAGCAAAACAAAAACTTAAGGGATGACAATGAAGTAAAACAGCAATAACATGTTAAATGAGTGGGTGTGAATTGCATCTCACAATCTATGTTTCAGAACTGAATAAAGGTATCGTCAAATACAGGTTGAATGAACTGCCTGCATGATAGTAATTCTCAAGATTATAAGGGCCAGAGAGACTGTTTAAGATATTGAAGACTTCTCAGACCTCATGGAGAAATGAGGTGTCAGTGTATAAGAACAGCTCTAACCGGCCACAGTGCCATGAATGTTTTTTTTTTTTTTTCACCTTATATTTTAAGCCTGAGACAGAACCTGGAAGGTATGGCTCTCTAGCCTGCCTGGACAATAGGCTTCAGAGACCCTACATCTGCCTTTCCAGTATTGGCACTGTGGGTGTGTCCTTCTTTGCTCTCTTTACATGGGTTTGTGGGATATGAAGTCTGGATCTCATGCTGTGGTTCTAGGTCTTTACCCACCGAACCATTACCCCAAATGAATACATTTTATTGCAAGTAACCAATCCCAAAGCAACTGACAACAAGAAGCCAGATCCCCCAGTTGTGGTCCTTGTTTTCCAATTAGAAGTAAAATGTTTATAGTGTTAGACGCTGCCACACGGAAGTTTCTGTCATAAAACAAAACAGCTCCCCTAACCTTCTTGCAAGTAAAAATGACCTTTCTATACTTGGCTTTAGTCTTACATTGAAAAAGAATTCAGTCTAGCTTGCCTTGAGAAATGGATAATTGAGAGAATATGTCATACCAGTGTCATGCTGAGGTTTTTTTTCCAAGCCAACATGAAGGACAAGGTTCAACAACATTCTGAGCAATTTTCCCCTGATTTTCCAATACACATAATTCCCCACAGAGAGTGAGCAGTCAAGGCAATTATGGTTCTATAAAAGAGAAATATGGAGAGAATGACAGAGATGGTCAAATGAAGTTATTGGCAGAATGGAACTACTTTAGCCAGATAGACTTTTGAAAGATCATTTTAGGGACAAAAGAAGAAATACAACCCAAACACATCATCTTTGGGACTACTCGTATGCCTCCATGCTGAAACAGGATTGTGATAAACTCCAACATGATGGAATTTCTGTATAAAGCTAAGCCAAAAATCACATTGAATATAAACTATACAGGTATATTGAATACATAGACTGTCCTCAAATTCCTCTTTGGGAAAGTTCAGGTACATAAGAGATCACATATTACAGAAACTGTCAAGCTATTCTTTCCTCAAAGGCCAGGACTCTGAGCCTTGAATGAAAATGGGGAATGACTTGCACACAAGCAGAGACAACACTTCAGTACAATCTGGTGTTCATGAAGTCCTACACGACTAACAAGTAGATCAGATCGCTTCTATCCATTTTTAGACTCAGAAAATCTTAGCACTTCTTTCATGTAACAGGCCCTGTCCTTTTTATAACTTGTGAAAAAAATGTGATTAGCTGGTGAGATCTCAGCTGAAGGAGATTTGTCATCGATGGATTAACCCGTAACGTGTAGTTTCCCTTTCAGACACTGTTGGGTATCACTAATAAGTGAGCCTGTCTACTGGTTCTGCACTGGCCCTGACAAGTAACGTTTTTGTTCTCCTCCAGTGATTGCAAATATAAATGTCAAATTCGTGGAAAAGAAAAAATGGAAATGTCCAACGTTGTAGCGTATGTGAATTAAAGTCTAAATTAAAATTCTGCAGAATTCTGAGTTGTGTGGAGAGAAAATTTTTCTTAGTAATAATTAAATTGCACAAGTAATTGCTACATTGCAGCAGCATAATGTAGATGTAATCTACTTCCCAGAAATCATCTGCTATTTGTCATAGAAGGAAACTATAGAATTCACTTCAACTCTTAAAAGAACCAGCGGGGAAGGATTGAAAGTCGTTTTATAAAGGACAGTATGGTTCTCACTTGCATTTCATTTTGCCGACAAGTTCAGTCTTCTAGATTCTTTGGTATGACTCATGGTCTTTATTTTAGAAACATCTTCTTTTTCAGACAGATAGAATGCAAAGAATTTTCCTGAGCTAGCTTTTGCTGAGAGCAGCCCTGAAACTGAGAGTGATCACGTCTGCAGAGAACCTGACTCTTCAGTGTGTTTAGACTTTCAGACTTTCAGGTGTGTGCATGAGCATGCTTGTGGCTGAAGATAGCTACGCAGCAGCTCAACACAAAATCATAAAAAATGTCTTTAAAAAGTTATGAAGGCTTTGTGTTTTGTTTTGTTTTGTTGTTTAACTCAATGGCGCGGTTCTTGAGTTTGAGCTCTGCAGATGGCAAAATGTAAAGATGGTATTCAGATTCTGGTCTTTTAGTCTAAGGGAGTCTTCATTTTAGAAAGACTGAAATAGAAATTTGCCACACGTTTGTGATTTTTTTTTTTTTCAGCTGCCAGGTGAGGTGATAGGATGAAAGAATACTGATTGCTTTGGATTCTTACTTCATTTTATTTTAATTCACTTAAGTTTCTAAGGGTGGAGACTCTAAGTAAGGCCTAAAATAGAAGCCTGAGACAATCAAGTGAGTGGTAAGCCCTTCTTTGATGTTCATTCTTCTAGAAAACATTTAACAATGGATTTTAATTATTTTTTCTTTTCCCTTTAAAAAAATCAAGATGACAGTCTTAATCTTTGAGAATTTTATACCTGTGAAATGTATTTTGGTAATATCCATCCATCCAATTCCCCCAGCTTCTTCCATACATTGGCCTGCATCCCCTCCCAACTTTATTCTCTCTCTCTTTTGTAAATGGATCACAGAGTCCAGTTAATGCTACTCAATGGACATGGATATAGGAGTATTTATTTGAGCATCAACAACCCTAACAGGGGTCACACTCCCGATGTTATACTCTTCCTTCTTCAGCAGGCATCAACTGTCAATAGCTCTTCTTTGGGACCTTGGGAGCCTCTCCCTAATTTATGTTTATTGATCAGACGTTTATTGTCTTGATTTTGTGCAAGTCTTGCATATGCAACCATAGCTGCTGTCAGTGCATGAATGGATGGAACATGTCAGACCAGTAGACCCTTTTTAGATGCAGTTTCCTGCAATATGCATCTCTTAGCATCTGTCCACACACTTGTCCATTATGCAATCTTAACCTCAGGGAAGAGGGTTATTTAGAACTGAGCATTCCACAGTTACTTATTTTCTGTGTTTGACCAGTTTTCAAATTTCATGTTATCTAGCACCCAGTGCACAAAGATGCTTCTCTGAAAAGTACTGAGAATGGCACTAATCACTTGTATATAAGAATGTATTTAGCATAATAATAGTCGTAGATTATTTCTTAGGGACACATGATATTGGTTAGATTTACAGTACCAGACATGAATTCTTTCCTGTGGAATGGGCCTTAGGTCCAATCCTAAAGTGGTTGGTTACCCCTGTAACAACGATGCCTCTGTTGTACCTATAGGCAGATGATACAACATACTGTACAGAGCCTATTTTCAGAACCGAGTTTTTACCATTACATAGGGCTTACTTTCATAGTTAGAGGCAGTCTATATCTTGAGACATAGCAATTTGAAAGAAAAAGAGAATGGATTTCTTTCCATTCCGTATTTCCTATCTTTCTCCATGCCTTTCCTATCTTTCTTTCCTAGGATTGTACATTCCCTTTCTTCAGAATGAAGAGTAGAGCATACAGGATGTCTTCCCCCTTGTCCTATTCTTGCCTTCTCTTCTACAGAATATGCATAATAAAACAAAATAAAAAAAACTCTGCTTTAAGTTATACTAACTAGAATAGAATAGGTGCAATGCCAAGTGCCAGCAAATAGTGGATTTTACTCCTTCTGGTTCATAACTGAGGAAGAACATAGAGAAAAGGCTTATGTTGAGTTTTTAAAGCTAAGTAGGATTTTTTTTTTGGGGGGGGGAGACACATGGGAAAACATTAAGCACAGTAAAGAAATGAGAAATGGAAAAAACAATATAATGGTAGTTGGATTGAAGAAAGAAAGATGGATTAGAAACTTTGGGAGAAAAATAGATACGTTATACAGCAAAAGAGGAGAATTTTTTTTAAAACTAGTTTTACAAAGAAGTCTGGGTTCAAATACTAAAGAATTCCTTCCAAAATTTTATGGCAATTTTTAGAGTGGACTTAACCTTACAGATTTATTTTTGGGGTTCCATAATGCTTATGCATGTAGAATATCTAGGATCCATGCTGAGTGTGGCCGCTGTGTGAACCTGGGTTCAGACCATTGTAACAAAAGATGAAACTTAAGGTTCACTTCCGAAACAGCAGTAGTTATAGCAGTGAGGATTCTCCAGCATTGGGTATGGATCAGTTTAAAACTGCTCAGAATGAATTCTTAGACATGGTGGTGCATGTCTGATCCTAGCACTTAGGAGGGAAAGAAGATGATGGTCAAGCCAGTCTGGCTATTTAGTGAGTTCCAGGCCACCCTGAGCCACACAGCAAGAGGCGGTCTCCATTATAAAATGACAAACCCAAAGCGAACAGAGCGAAGTCCCCAAAACAACAGTTAAAAAGCAACTATTTATTCGTAAATAGGAAAGCCAGAATATTAGTTTCGTAAATGCACAAAGAAAATTCAACTCCCTATAAAAATCAAAATTGTGTTGCGTGAAAATGAAAGGGAACAGGAGAATGGAACTGTATTAATTTCCTTCAGTGTCTTTTGTTCCCATCATTGATATTTCTTTTTTATTATTATTAATCATTTTCATTGTTTACATTTCAAATAATCTCCCCAAGTTACCCCTCTCCAACCCCCAATTCTGTTTGCCCTCTTCCCCATCCCCCTTGCCTCTATGAGGATGCTCCTCTACCCTCTCATCCAATCCCACCTCACTGCTGGCACTTCAAACCTCCACAGGACCAAGAGCCTTCCCTCCCATTGATGTCAGATAAGGCAGTCCTCTGCTACACGTGTATCTGGAGCCATAGATCCATCCATGTATACTTTTTGGTTGGTGGTTTACTCTCTGGGAGTTGGTGGTTTGGTTAGTTGATAATTGTTTTTTTTTTTTTTTAAATTATTTTATTAGATATGTTCTCCATTTACATATCAAATGCTATCCCAAAAGTCCCCTATACCCTCCCCCCTCCCTGCTCCCCTACCCACTCACTCCCACTTGTTTCAATTTCCTTTAGCTTCTTCAGTCCTTTCCCTAACTCTTGCATTGGGGTCCTGGGACGCTCAGTCAGATGGTTGGCTGTGAGTGTTTGCATCTATAGTGGTCAGGTACAGGTGGAACCCCTCTGGGGACACCCCATACCAGGCTCCTGTCAGCAAGCAATTCCTGGCATCCGCAATAGTGTCTGGGTTTGGTGTCTGCAGATGGGATGGATCCCTAGATGGGATGGTCTCTGGATAGTCTTTTCTTTAGCCTCTATTCCATTTTTTGTCCCTGTTTTTCCTTTGGCCAAAATATGCAACAAAGAGATAGAACCTCCAGAGACCATCTCCAATAGATAGGCACTGCCCCCAGTTGAAGGATAGGGCCGACCACCCATTCCTTCAGTGTCTTAAACATTTCATTTTCACTTCCATTGGTGAGCTCACCACACGGTGCTTGCTGATGTCAACATCTGTATGCTCCCACTTACTCTTTATGTCATATATCGAATGCCATGCTCTTTCAAAATCGCTTTTATGTAATTTAAATAAAACAGATGCTCTTCTTTCTTATATATGAATTACCATGCCTCCACCCTACATACCAATGAAATTGTCTTCTTTATTTCTCCATAAATGTATGTTTTGTTTCTTCCTTTAGATGGGTTCTCTTTTGTGTTAGGAATCATAACTTGCCTGTATACTACTTCTTTTAGCATGAAAAGGGTGTTTATGCATAAACACATAATTGAAAGGCTTTTGATGTTACAGTTACTTAAAGGATATACACTTGGACCATTCTATCCATTTGAAGAAACATAGGTATATATCCCTTTTGGCCTCCTTGTGCATTCATATTCTCTCTCTCTCTCTCTCTCTCTCTCTCTCTCTCTCTCTCTCTCTCTCTCTCTCTCTCTCTGAAAATACAGCTATTCTTGCATTTTTCAAAGCAGACAATGGTTTTGTTTTGTTTTGTTTTACAAGATAGTGGGGGGAAAAGGAGTGGATGAAAATAAAGGAAAGCAGCAATGCCCCAGAAAGGAAAAAAAACCCTGGCGCTTTCAAAAACTTGATCCCAGTATTCCATTTCTCAAAATAACTGCAGGAATAACCTAATACCTTTATGATACATTTAAGCTCATGTTATGTGCCTTAAAGCCCTCTACTTTCATGGTGTTAAAGCCATGACTAGGAGAACAACACACAGATTTAAAAGCACAGGCTCACCTGGTATTTTCAGCTTTTGGGGGCTGCTCTGAATTGTACAGCAGGCATTTGTTTGAAAAAGCACAAATACTGAGAATGCCCTTAACTGGGCCAAGCAGAGTCACTGTCAGACTCAAGATACTGTTAACATAGAAATGAGGAATTGAAGTCCCTCAGGGTAGGTCTGCAACTGTAGTTTAAAAAAAGAAAAAGAAAACGCTCAAGTGTTATTAGGAAACTTATATTCACAAACATTGAGGAATTCATATGCATTAACAAAACTTGCTTTTAGGAAATAGTAATTTTATAATAGTATTTCCCAGTCCTTGTAGGATATAGAACTTCTTTTCAAGGACCTGGGAATTATCATTATTTTTATTACTTTGGACTGAAGGCCTTTGAATAGTCAATGACCATATCAAATTCCCATAAATTCTGCCAGAATGGTGAACTATTCTGATGTTCCATGATACAAATCCATATGTCCCAGAAAACATTATCATATGTCTGTGTATGATGTGTACAGAGGGAGGGGAGAGATTAGAAAGAAGAAAAAGACATTTTAACAGTAGAATATGAATCATATTTTGAACATGAAAATATTTTTTCTTGAAATATAAATTATAATAAGACAATGTGAGTTGAAATGTTACAGAAGTCATCAAAAGCAATAAAAAAGAAAAGATGTAAAATACATTGCTGGATTACATGACACGTTAATGTACTTATGGAAGGCTACAAGTTTATAATTGGGCAGTGTCTTAGTCAGGGTTTCTATTCCTGCACAAACATCATGACCAGGAAGAAAATTGGTGAGGAAAGGATTTATTCAACTTACATTTCCAAATTTCTGTTCATCACTAAAGGAAGTTGGAACTGGAACTCAAGCAGATCAGGGAGCAGGAGCTGATGCAGAGGGCATAGAGGGATGTTCTTTACTGGCTTGCTTCCCCTGGCTTGCTCAGTCTGCTCTCTTATAGAACCCAAGACTACCAGCCCAGAGATGGCACCACCCACAAGGGGACCTCCCCCTTGATCACTAATTGAGAAAATGCCTTAGAGCTGGATCTCGTGGAGGCATTTCCCCAACTGAAGCTCCTTTCTCTGTGATAACTCCAGCCTGTGTCAAGTTGACCCAAAGCTAGCCAGTACAGGCAGTAAGTACAATTTTATTACTTAGTCAGTTGTTCTAGATTGAATGGGAGAGTGGAGAAAGCTTGTGTTCAGAAGGAAGGGAACTTGTCTGACGCACAGAAGAACCAAACTACAAATTGTTGTTCAAGCTAAGCTTACTGAAAGCTAAGGACAGCTTTCAATCCTTCGTACTTGACATCCACCATAATCCCAAGAAGCAGTTGGCATTGTAAATTTGTAAGCCACAAGAATTTGCTGGAAATGCAATTTGGATAAAAGGTGTAGAAATTACTGTGCTAGCATAAAGCCAGGTCTCATCACCCTCCCCCGGATTTCCTAATTTCCTGGACTCTGGTTTCCAAATCCATCCAGGATCTTGCTTTTCTCATCTGTGTTTTCATAGAAGAGCAATGGTGTTATTGAAAAATGCATCTCTTTGCATACTGTGTTTCTGGTTCTCTTATACAGGCTTTAGGATGTCAGTTTGTTCTTAGTTCTCAAATTATACATATTTATGGAGTTATTTCTATTCTTTAAGGTTGGAGGTGCCGAAGTAAAGCTCTAATATGCAAGTCTGACAGCTTATCATGAATCATACCATTTGTAATAATCTGAAATGAATTGATAAAAAGTATCTCAGAACGTTGGTATTATACAGAAAAAGAAAAATATCTGAATCATCAGCTTTACCAGTGGATTTCATTAGATGGAAAAGGAAAGAGACAGAACTGGAGATGGTAAAGAGAAAGTGGAAAATGTTACCCACAAAAGTTCAAGTTAGCAGGGCAATGATCTGACTTATCCTAGTCTGGTGGTACAGTTCGCTAAGCATTGAGTGTTAAAAAGCCCAGGATAGCTTGAGCCAACCAGTCAGGAGACAACCCATAACAATGACAGTGTGGCAGAGCTCAACTGAAGGTAGTGAGCCCAGGCCCAGAGGCCCAAAGCATTTGCCACCATAGCCAGGTTAGTTTGATAGACACCCTGCTTTGAAGAAAATCAATTCTGAAACCTTCAAGCTCTCTGACAGAATGGAATGCAAATCGTCTCATTTCAAGTTACAAAAGAAAAAATGAGTTTGAGAGGATTATGACAGTATCAAAACATCTAGTATTTCTCCCTCTGAATTATCAGCCAACGTTGCAAGAGTATAGGGAAATTGGCAGAATGATTATTACGTTCTCAACATTAAGTGTGCATTCACAATTATAAGACAATCCTTCCGGGGTTTAAAGTTGTCCTCCACTTCCTCCCCTCTCTCTTACTCTTCTCTGAACTCAGTGTGCTATGTTGGAATATGACTTGTTTTGCAGGCTGTTTACTGGTCCCCATCCTGGCTGCAAACAGAGGACAGAATTGGATGGTAATGTGATCCAGGTAAGAGTTGAGCACTTCTTACAAAAAAAAAAAAAAAAAAGATAACAACTTTAAAGACCTGTTCTCTTTGTAGCAACCTTATAAGAAACACATGTTTTCTTTTAGATGGAAATTATTTATAAATACCAGGAGATTGTCTTGAATTGAATGTCTTTCACATAATAACAGATATTTTTCTGATGTCTGACAGTTTTATTCGAAGGCTTGGCTGCTAGTTTCTTTTTACATTTCTTACCAATTGTCTCTCTCTTGTTATTTTCTTTCTCTGGAGAGGGGTCTTAAAGCGACCCTTCCACTCACTCTGAATGCAAAGGTGACCCTAAGTTCTCATCTTCCTGCTTCATTGCCTCAGGGCTAAGATCACAGGAGTGTCTGAATCCCAGGCTTATGCTTGGGATTTGGGACTTGGGGTTTTGCGCATGCTAGGCAAAGTACTGTAACCATTGGTTAAGTCCTCAACCCCAGCCTTTCAATTATTTTTGTTGTCTTTACGTAAAACCAGAAGAACATAGTGACAGAGAATTTAGAATTAGACATTTGGAACTTTCTCGATTTAGAACTTCTTTTTATGGTGTCTGCTATGATACTTCCTTATGAATTCCATGATTAAATACCATGCTACACAAAATGAATTACATAACATTTATTGCTATAGAGAATTCTAAAAGAATTAGATATAATAAAAGATGTTTCAGATTCACTTTAAAAGTTTGGAAGCACCCATGTACTTATGAATAATTAACTTCCTAATTATAAGATCCTTCTCTATTCTTGTAAGTACTTCTCATTGCCTATAATAGAGAAAATTATTTTTTGTCTTCGACGTGTTTGAAAGATAGTTTTTTGACATATGCTACGTTAATGTTTCCTTTCTTTAGACTAATTTTTATAATTGAATATTTCATCAGAAAGTGGATTTGCAACCACTTGTTTTGAAGTTTTGTCAGGACAAGAATATTCAGATGAAAACCCTGAACCAAAGCTGTCAGTGTAGTCTTGATTTCCCTTATGGGAACTTCTCTCTGTAGCTGTGATGGCTAAATTGTCTGCTCTTTGCCCTCACATTCTCATTAGGTACCAGGGAGTCTGCAGTTCCGGGGGAACCGATGCTTCATAGTTCTGTCCCATATATGAGAACTTCCTTTTTTTTTATTAGATATTTTCTTCATTTACATTTGAAATGCTATCCCCAAAGTCCTCTATACCCACCCATCCACTCCTGCTTCCTGGCCCCTGGCATTCCCCTGTACTGGGGGCATATGATCTTCACAAGACCAAGGGCCTCTTCTCCCATTGATGGTCAGCCGACTAGGCCATCCTCTACTACATATGCAACTAGAGACACAGCTCTGGGGGTGGGGTACTGGTTAGTTCATATTGCTGTTCCTCCTTCAGGGTTGCAGACCCCTTCAGCTCCTTGGGTCCTTTCTCTAGCTCCTTCATTAGAGTTTCTGGAGCTGTTCTCTCATGAGATTCCAGAAGGAAGGTAGGAGCTGACAGAAGGGAACCACTGACTTCAATATTCAAAACTTCCCAGGTATAGTGAGAATGAATGTTAAAGAAGCAGAAGAGGAGTGGGTGAGTTTCCTGGTGGGGAAGCATTATATAATCCCCGGGTCACCTTGAAATCACCGAGGGTAAAGCTGGACTGTAACAGCAAATTGCTTCCAGATAAAAATCTCTTTTACTAGAGTACTTGACTGCAAGACTTTTGGCAGCTTTTTTTTTTTTTTTTTTTTTTTTCAGAGTCACCCTTTGTCTCTCTTCCAGTTTCCATGACAACTATTCAAATTGTTAGCTGAAATCCTGGGTGAAACTTATATAACTCACTAGTGAGAGTGCTAGTATCTTACAGATTTCTGCCTAGAGCAACACAAAAACCCAGCAGATAAATTCTTGGTGAATAAAGGAAGAGTTTCCTGTACAATGTAAAAGGTTTCACCGCAGCGTTCTTTAAATATTTTACTTCTCTAATGCAATTGGAATAATTCAATTAACTTACAAAAGACTTTCAGAAAAATATCCCTATTTAGTTTTAATTAATTCTTGTCGTGTAGTTATTAGCACAGTGGTAATGTTTTGAAATGCTGTTAAAATTGAAGGAAAGCTACCCAAGTCCCTTTCAGTGTTTATTATCTTTCAGAGTGAGAAATTCTAAGAAAATTCTCCAAAATGAGCATTCTACAAAGTCAAAAGGCAATAACAGTGAAAGAAATATACTAAAATTGTTAATGTCTGTGTAGTATTTCACAATTACATATTATCCCCAGATGCAATAATCAGGCTTGTTGCTAAAGAAATAGACCTGAAGGTCAATAGTCAGAACAACTAGAAGGTAAATAGTGTTGAACATAAAAGGAGATATCTAGGAATTAGAAAGATGAAAATAATTAACAATTGCTCGCTTCTTCATACCCACAAAATAAACCAATGAAAATACAAGCAACCCAAGAGGAGCAAATAGAAGAGAAACGATATTAAGCCAAGTACTGGGTTGGGGAGATGATGAGTCCGTTGGTGGAGTGCCTGCCACACAGGCATGAGGAGGGGAGCCCAGCAGAGCTCACCTGTAGTCGTGGAGCGTGGGTTGCGGTGGCGAGTGCTGGTGAGTAGAGACATACAGGTCCCTTTATCTCTGAGCAGGCAGTCTAGCGAAATCAGTGAACTTCAGGTCCATTGAGACATCAGCGAGGAATTGAGAAAGATGCTTGCTGTTGGTTTCTGGCCTCCACTTGCCCTCCCACCCCACCCCACCCCCATATGAATGCATATTTGCATATATCCCACACATCCATCAACTTCTGCTCCCCACTCCACTCCACTTAGAGCTGGGTATGTGACTCAGGTGGTAGAGCACTTGCCTACCATGAGGTTCTGACTGGATACTCTAAAATTCTTAAAGCTTGGCAGTAAGGCACATGTCTGCTCCCAGCACCCAGGAAGGACAAGCTAGATGAACAGAACTCCAAGGTCTTCCTCTGCTATATAGCAAATAAAAGATTAATGTTGACTTTTTAGAAACTAGTTAAATCACATTACTGAACATGTTCTCCCAACAAGTTGAAGGTAGCTATCAGAGGAAATCTGACTATTAGGGTGGGAGAGATGGATGGTTTGGCAGCTAACAGTACTTATTTTCCAGTACACATTTGGGCTCCAGGGGATCTGATAAAAAGTCCCTCCTATATATTCAGGTTTATTTTTATAAGATACTGGTCTCTGTTATGGAAGAGTGAGGAGTTGGAGAACTTGATCTTGGATATTGACTAGTTTATATGGATTATTGGCCAAGGCTTGTGAGCAGTTAGGAGAGAGGTTAAGGAAAAGCTGGCTTAACTACTTCCCAGCATGGTTATATTAGGCCATTGTTTCCTCATTGGAAAGAAGCTTGACCCAGATGCTGTGAGGGTTCAACTCCAAAGCACTCACAGTGCAGTTCTATGCATGGTTTATACAGCACCTAAAATCATTTTGTAAAAAGTATTTACACGCCATTTAACCCATTGAGAAGAAAATTAAGATACAATGAGACTCAGATGGCACTTGAATCATTTAGATCCTTCATAATTGAATGAATTGCAGTAAATATTTAAGCAGGAACATATTTAAGATTCATACTTCACTGTTGTGCTATGTGTGGGTTCCAGGCTTAGCAAGGAACTCTATCCCAAATTCCAGCTTGAATGAGGATAAGCCCCAAATTCAAGTTCCCCTTGCTGGTTGGTCTTAAGGTTCCAAGATTCATTCTTTAGTTTGGAGTTAGGGAGGGGCTCGTTATTATTCTCATGTTAGTTTAGCATAAACTTAGCATTAACATAAAAATTTATATGAAATTTCCTTTTTCTTTGTTCAAAAAAGCCAGAAATACTATCCCAAGTTCAATCAAAGTACTTTAAGTAAACTAAAGTTGACATATGTAACAGTGTTTAAATGAGAAAGAAATACTTTAGTAATTTTTGGAAAAAGTAATCCAACTGTTTGGATAATCTAAGGGGTGTGAATACTACCTCAGGACAGAAATTATATATGATTTGTTGCTATAGCAAAAAAAAAAAAAAAAAAGACATTTAACAGCAGAATAGAAAGGGTAAAATGGGTTTGTTGAAAATCTAAAAATCAAACAAACAACAAACAAAACAAAACAAAAAATCAATTTCCCCAAAGTTGGCTCTTCATGCTTTATACTCATTAAGTCATATTGGCTCTAGCTCTACAAAACTGCTTTGTAGATAAGAAGAGGAAGTTACTGATAACAATTTTATTACAAAGATCTTTATACAAGTACATAAAATGATTAGCGAAAGGGAGACAGAAAATTATTTTCATAATTTTTGTGTATAATATGCAGTTTAGATTTTATTCCTGGGAAGACCTTCTTTATTTAATTTTAAGTAGATTTTAGTATTTTCTGATCTCAAGCTAACAATACTTTTAAGTTGAAATGATACTTCTGCTCAAATATTAAAGATTTATGAGAAGCTTTTGCTATGACAAGACCTTAGTGGAAAATTTAATTTCATTGACTCACCAGAAAGCATGTTTCCTTCTCCAAAAACATAGTTTTTATTGGTTTGTCTTTGTTTGTAAAAAGTTAAAATAAGGCAGCATGGAATAGTAAATAATTTAACAAGTATCACTATAGGCAATATATGAAAGTGGCCAATATTAATATGATAAAGAAACATGATTTGGATCTATATTATCCTTTTTATAATATATATGTACTCTAGGAATATTTGACAGTTTTTTCAAAATCACACAGAATATTGCATCTATTGAAATTATCAATAATAAAATGTTATATAAATATTTGCTTATATTTGTTTAATTTTTATATTATAGAGAATAATCATATGTTTTACAATCAGAAATAATTTCCTATAGTGTTGACAGCATTAAATCAGACAAATGTCTTTGATTCCTAGGGACTACTTTTATAAGTAGAAGTTCTGTTTCTCAAATGATTGTTGTGTTGTATCTTTGTTATATAATCTATTAACTTAATAGATCAACAATTTCTACTGAGTAGCAAACTCAGATTATTTCATATTATATTTTGAAGGCAAAATAATTTTTAATACATATTGGCTTGAATATTCTCATATGTGATATTTTAGATCCATAAGGTCTAACATCAGATGAAATAGTCTAGGTAAAGAATAGTTTTAGTTAATTTTCTATATTTAAAATATTTTGAAATATTTAGTACCAACTTACTTTTTACTAGTATTATATATAAAACTTTTCTTTATCTTTTTTTTAATTTTGTTTCCTGGAGGATTTGGGGCCTGAGTTGTCTGACATACATGCAATTCTTACAGCTGCATATTTTTCAGGAATGAAGATATACACTGGTCAGATAACATTGGTACTAGTGGTCAAAGGCCGGAGGTTTCCCAAAGGCTCTCATTTCTATTAGGAGACACAAAAAGAGGACCTTATTTTCTTTCATCATTTTTGAGTCCACTTCTTCATCCCCAAATACCTTATTCACATTCTTCTGGTGAGAGGAAACACCCCAAAAGAGTAAGATTCAACTTGAATGTAATGAGATTAAAGTCTAAACTTAGATTAAGTCGAATCTACCACTCACCTTTCAAAGGAGGACATCAGAAAATTTCCTTCTAAAACATTTGAGATAAGTTTTTTTCCGTATTTAATTCCTGTTTGTTATATTTCCATTAACTCTGTTTTTTGAGTTTATTCTTTACCTCTTCCTGTATGTGTATGTGTATGTGTGTGTGTGTGTGTGTGTGTGTGTGTGTGTGTGTGTGTGTG
>NC_034598.1:66501829-66560880 GCF_900095145.1 Mus pahari
GTGTGTGTGTGTGTGTGTGTGTGTGTGTGTGTTTTGGAGTAGAGTTCACATATGGCTATTTATGCAACAAATGTATAGTCAGAAGTTGGCCAGTAAATGAATTCCATGAGAATATATAATGACCCAAATTAACCTACAAGCCCCACCTACCCAAGAAGGCTCATAGCTTCCTGAAATGCTGGGAGTTATAGTTCTTGGAAAATAGCAACGACTTATGGGAAAATATGATGGCCTATAGGTTTGTCCTTATAAAGCCATCTAGCACATGGGTTGAGGTCTTTCAGCTAAGAAATTTCTGGAAATGGTCCTGACTCAAGTCCTTCTTTTGGTCATTATTTAATATTTAATAATGCTTGCTTTAAATTTGGCTCAAATGATAGAATCTATCTTTCTCCCTTGATTCTCAGGATTAACAAATGAGCAAAGCAATCACCATTTTCTATCTTCCTAACTCTCTGTATAGATACAGTATTTGCAAATTGTACTTCAGTATATTGTTAACTGTTCAACCGACCTATACAGATCTTATCTGCTGTAGCTGGGATCTAAGGATCTGAAAGAACAGGGTGAACCAGAGTCTAATGTTGTAGACTATCTTGCTTTAGTTTCAGTGTACTATCATACACGAATTCAGCCTTCTAAGGAAGGTTATTTGAATTGAGGAAAACAAGTAAATACGTGCCAGTAAGCACATACTAAATATTAACAGAGCAGCATTTCTCAGTTCAAACACAGTTGCCTGGCGTGTACTGTATAGATTGCATCTGAGAAAGCATGAATGAAAGCAAGACAGAAGGCCATATCCAGGTTTGGGGTGCACCGACAAGACTGGGTTCCACACCTATGTTCTGGCGTCCAACAAGATCAAACATGCCTTATAAATCGAATGTAAATGTTTGTCACAGAAGGCACACAACCATGTTCCATCACCGAGGGAACGAGAGGCACCCAGGGTGAAAGGCTCTCTGCCTCTATATCTGGAGACCTTGTGCTGTTCTTTTGACCGTGTTCTGATAAATCTTTTAAAGCCAGGTACTCCTTCCTGTTAGAAACAGCGAGGCTGTTCTATTCTCCAGCGAGGACAATCATCATCTCACAGATCTCAGTCCCCTGGTTCAAGAGTGGCCACTCTCCCATTCATTATAATATCTGTGTAGCTCTATCAGTTGTTGTAAATTGTACATTTCTATCTAAATCTTTTCTGCTAAAATATTTACAACCTGAGTTGTCAGAAGATTTGGTTGTGAGTAAGAGAAACCTACTCTGACTGACTTAAGAAGAATTATAATTTATTGGGGGAGCCCATATAGTCCACACTAAGAAAATAAGCAGAACAAAAGAAAAGCACTGTGTGACTAGGTCTGCCTGGGTGAATTATCCCCTCATAAGAGCCTGGCTTCAGGATTTGGAGAAGGGGACAGTTTGCTACTTTTCATAAAAGACATCATCAAAATGTAAAATTAACATCTGCAGGAGTTCTCAATTTTCCCCATCTAAATTGTTCAGAATGGCCGAATTTTAGAAAAGATGTTGAAATGCCCATGATTTTCTTTCTCTTTCATTTCTCCAGCTAAATCTCACTCGCCTTCCAATTTTAAGCTTAGAGCTCATTCCACTTGGAGACTCCCTCTCTACCTTGTCTCCAGATTAAATATTCTTCTATGTTCTCATACAAACAACCATACTTAAATTGTTAGTATTTTATTTATAATCATATTATTTCTTCTGCTGGAAAAAAATCCTCCTACATGTCTACTTTATTTTAATCTTTGTGTATAAATGATGCATGCAATGAAGGAAAATAATTTGTGAATATTCACTGATATTTCTTTTCTAAAAAAATCCTTGTAATTCATTGCTTTCTTTTCTCATCATTTTACCTCCTTTACTAGTAGAATTTCGTTTGTAATCAATTGACAAGGAATGATTTCTGAAACGCAAAAAGTGAATGTTGGGGGGGGGGGCTGGAGAGATGGCTTTGTGGTTAAAGAACACTGACTGCTCTTCCAGAGGGCCTGGGTTCAATTCCTAGGCAGTTCACAACTACCTGTAACTCCAGTTCCAGGGCAAAACACCAATGCACATAAAATAAAAATAAATAAAGAAATCATTTCATTAAAATCATGATTGTCAGATAGGGACCCAGTGTTCTTTGATATAGACCACTCTTTTTCTATAGTAGTTTCATCTCTGTAATGACACTCTGCTTTCCATTTCCCTTGTAGCAATAGTGATGTGGGACTCAGTTTTACTTGGTGGTCTACTTTCACTTATGGTGCTATGATAAAATCCCTAGCTAGTTAGCAATTTAGTACAAACAGGTTCATTTGGCCTAAAATACCAGGATAGAGTGCATCCTAGTGGAGAAGTAACTCAAAACTATTAAGAGCAGAGAGAAATGAGTGCATGCAGACCTGCTTGCTTTCTCTTATAAAACTCAGGACCCCTTGCCTAGGAAATGGTGCCACCCATTGTGGACATAGTCTTTCCATATCAATTAACAAAAAGCATCTTCCCTAGACATGCTTATACACCAGCCCAGTGTAGAGAATTCCTATATTAAGACTCTCTTCTCAGGTGATTCTAGATTTTATCAGGTTGATATTTGAAAAATAGTCATCAAATCTGGGGTGCTTGGTTTTTTTATTTAATGTTACAGTCTTCATTCTTGGGGGTCAGTGTTTCTTCCTTGCATGGTAATTGTGTACCATTTCTCTTTAGTTGACTATTTTAACATTCAAATGTTTTCTCTATTATAAAGTTTCAGAATAATGAATTCTTTTTGGGGGGAGAACCAAGTTCACATAGTAAACTCTCTTTGGGAGATGAATTGAGAGTTTTTAAAAAGTAAAAATCTACTACTATGTTTAAATATAATTATAACTCTGAAAGGAAGGCTCTAAGCCAGTGATTCTCAGCCTTTCTAATGCTGTTATCCTATAGTGTCTCATGTTGTGGTGACCCCCAACCATAAAATTACTTTATTGCTACTGCATAAGTATAATTTTATTAGTTTTATAAATCACAGTGTAAGTATCTGATATGGTATCCCAAAGGGGGTGTGACACACAGGTTGAGCACTGCTGCTCTAAGTAAAAATTCTTATCATTATTCATCCATCTTTGAGTTAGTATGATTATATTAGGCTTTAGAGTCTAGAGTGATAATAGGAATAATAATAACCAACCCCGCTTTGGGTACTAGGTACTTTCTTAGGGTTTCTATTGCTGTGAAGAGACATCATGACCATAAGAATTCATATATTCATATGAATTCATATATATAAAATTAGGGCTGGCTTACAGCTTCAGAGGTTTAGTCCATTTTCTTCATGACAGGAAGCATGACAACATGCAGGCAGACATGGTGCTGGAGAAGTTTGCTGGTTCTACATCTTGATCCATAGGCTGCAAAATGACTGTAAGCTACACTGGGTGTAGCTTGAGGATATGAAAAGTCAGAGCCCACCAGGAAATACCATGGTGGTAGTTCCTCCGACAAGGCCATGACTCCTAAAAGTGCCATTCCCTATGGGCCAAGCATTCAAACACATGAGTTTAAGGCGGTCAAACCACCACAGGAACATATGTCATTCATACTCAACAATTAAAACTATACATAAAGTAGAAACACCAAGGGGTAGTCTCTCAAAGAGAGAATACAGAGTGTGTGCCTGTGCTACTCAAGAATATCTGTTAAGACTTGACAATTGAAACACACACACACAATCCCCATGTCTTCCTCTAGTTATAGAGGGATCACATGAAATATTTGTGAATAATAGAGATTATTTTTTTTCTGTTCCTGAAGAAATCAGACCATCACTGTAAAGGCATTTGCTCATGGATACCTACAATAAATGCTGTCGCATTATCCTAAATTACTTTTTAATGACAGGTACTGCTTTAGAACCATCAGGCACCACACTGAAATTTTGTGAGTTATCTAAGAAACTCAGTGATCTTCCTCATAGTCTTCTGATTATTTATGTCTTCCTGGGAAGAAAATTACCCCATTTCAGGTAGCAGTATATGATTTTCTGTCCCTTGTTGACCAGAGAGCCTCCTGATTTCATTTGCCACACAGTTCATTCCATAGGGAACTTCAGGATGTAGCAATGGCTTCCTTCTGCACAAAGGAGAGCAGGAGCAAAAGAGAATGAGATTCCAGGGAGGAGACTGTAGGCCTTTTTAGAGCCTGGTATTGGAAACATCTTTATTATTTTTTATTATTATTATTATTATTATTATTATTATTATTATTATTATTATTATTATTACTGTGTTCTATTTGTTAGAAGTGATTCCCTAAGTCTTTCCCACACTCGAGGGAAGGAACAAAAGAATGTGCAGACCCGGAGCAAAATGTTGGCATCTATCTTGCAGGCTGCCCTCACGGGTTAGAAATAAAAGACGCCTAAGACACGAGTACTGTGAATACAAGAAATGGGTAAGACTATTCTGACTTCCATAGCAACTGTTTGATGGGCATTTGGCAGCAGAGTCCTGGCCTGGATATGTAATAGTATTTAAAAACTTCTTTAAATGAATGTGATTATTTTTAAGCACCCAAATCAATACTTTTCAATAGTAAGGTCCAAAAAAAAAAAATCTGTGATATTAAATACTTGGAGTTTCTAGTTTGTGGAAAGATGATGATAGGTACTCTATTGCAACTAAGAAATTGGGTCATTAGATACTGGTAAACAGAAAAAACGTCTCATGATGGATAAAATTTAATCTGTAGACTTTCAGGTAATTGAAGTAAAATGTTTAGTCATTGAATGAGTGAATGAATGAATGAATCTCGCTCATTTGCCTTTTATTGTATGCATATATTATTTAGGAATTTTATCTTTGGCATTGGATATCTGAGGAAGGATACTCTTTGAAACAAATTCAATCCTAGTTAATACATGATATTATGATTTTTACCAGCTATTCTATTGAACAGTATCACTTATGATTGATTACCTCTGTATTTAAAAAAATATTTTTGGCCTCAATAAATAATTTTCCATTTGTATGCCTATAATTTTTTTTCAAGTTTATAGTGACATTCGGGTAGCATTTGGATGACATGAAAATTTTCTATGAATTGTAAATGAATAGGCTTTATATCCAGACATCTAAGCCTCAATGCATAGAAATAGTTATATTTTTCAAATGATTGACAACATTGTGAGGTTAGATTTTTTTCCTTGCTAGAATAAAATCAGTTTTTAAGCTAGAGTTACCTATGACTATAATGAGTTTATAGAGGAAAAAAAATCTTTTCTGGCTTCCCACTGAGATTGCATTTGCTGAATTTTGGGATTGTTACATACACAGATGTACAGATCCTGTGGAAGGCTGTTATCTCTCGCTGCTCTGAACTATTCGGTGACATAAAGTTTGAATGGGTGGCCTAAAACCACAGCCTTTGGAGAACCTTAAAAAGGCTGGGAACAAATGTTACAGTGTCAATTAATGGCAGTGTCTTCAAATCTGTGAACTTATTTCTCCAGAGTAAATGCTCTGGGACTTCCAGAAATAATGGGCTTTTCAGGGCCAGTGAAACCTCCACGTAAAACGCCTTTGTGCAGTCTGTGCAGAGAATGAGCAAGCCAGAGTTGGGCTTTCAGAGAGGCTCAAAATCCTTGAATCCAAACACATGTAGCCCACTTCACAAAATCAAAGAAACCAGTATCACGTTTTATTCATCAAATTGTATTAGCATTAGTAATTTGACTCACTTTACAGTGTTCTTTAATATGAAATGATCTATTCTATAACATTCAAATCTCAGTTAGTTAAAGAGATGTTGTCATAGTAGCAAACATGAAATTCCCATGAATGAAAATTCAGAGTAAAATCTGAAATCTCCAATCATTTGGATAATTCTCATTTTTTACTGCCATTTTTATTACATTCATTTAATAATTATACATATTGAAATGAAAAAATTAACCTGTTTGGTCAGCTAATTCCCTTGTTAATTTATTAGTAATTCCATTGGTATCTTTTTTTTTTAAAAAAAAAAGTTGCTAAACTCACCTGCATACTGCATCCCATGTGCTTAGATGGAGAGTGCTTAAAAAATCATTGTGAAGTTGACAAAAGGGAAAGGCAATTTAGTACCTCTTGGGGAAAAAATAAATCCAGTGCAAAGCATGCAAGATGAAGGGAAACTTGCGAAGAAATGATGTTAAAATATCCAGAGGTGAGAGCAGAGAGGGAATTATATGGACCTTGTGTTATCCATCCAGCTGTAGCTGAACCACATAAAATACCACAGAGATTTCCCAATGGATACAACTCTATCATATTGCCTATTAAGGAGGTGACAGACTTTCTACTTACATTGCTCTTGTGAGAAGACCTCTAGGGTATTAAATCCAGTCCTGAACAACTCAGTAGCAAAGGAGAAAGACTGAAGGGGGTTTTATGAAAAATTTAAAAAAGAAAAAAGAAAAAAAAAAGAAAAAGAAAATAACAACACTGTAGAAAATAATATAGGATCACAGGGCAGAGAGTGATCCGGAAAGGTCATTTAATCTCCCAATCTGTCTCTGGACATGATTGCTTTCAACCACTGAATCTGAGGAAAGAAACTGTACAGCATTTCTACAGTGTTATTGGCTCTCTCTCTCTCTCTCTCTCTCTCTCTCTCTCTCTCTCTCTCTCTCTCTCTCTCTCTCTCTCTCTCTCTCTCTCTCTCTCTCTCTCTCTCTCTCTCTCTGTGTGTGTGTGTGTGTGTGTGTGTGTGTGTGTGTGTGTGTACAAGCATCTTTTTCTGCCCAGGCTTTCCTTACACTAACCATGCAGGTCAGGATGGCCTCTTCCTCCAGAATGTTATGATACCCAGCATGTACCACCATGTCTGGTTTTATGCCATGCCAGGAACTGCACACAGGGCTTAATATGTGCTAGTCAATAACTACCAACTGAGCTACACTCCTAAATCAAAGATACATATTTGCTCATCAAACTGTGGTGCTTCTTATAGATATAAACAAATCCCTGTATTACAATTACAAATAAAACCATCTATCAATCCCAACATTCCAGAACCTTTCATCAATTCTCTATAAGTAATGATCTTACTTTCTGCTGTCCCACGGCACACATTGAAGGTAACTATTGTTCTTCTTTTTGTTAATCCCTGTTTGCTTTCTCTACTTTTCAGAGATTCATTAGTGATATAATTTGATGGTCCTTTAGGGGAAATTCCTTGTTCAATATTATATAATTTGGCCAAGAATAAAGGAGTTTATTCTAGTTACCATTCATTGTGATTCTGTCATGGATATTGTGATATCCCCATATTACTATGTGGAGACTTTTTTTCCTACCTTGTTTACTAAAAATAGAGTGGTTTGGAGGATTCTTGCCCAAACACTTGAAAACATAAAGATTGTTCTTGTTTTGGGAAATAATGTTCAATGGAGTTGCTAGAGCACAGACAATGCACATGATTCTCTCTAGAGAATCAACTCTCTTCTACCATCCGCTCTGTCAAATCAGGCTGCTAGTGCCAGACTGTAAGAATTTCTGTTGATTTACAGTCTCACAGTGCTTAGCAATGCATTTTAAACCTCCAATTATTCTAAAAATTGCTGAATTGTCTTTCATTAAAGCTTTATCTTACATTTTCTTAATGACTAAAGTTTTTGAATACCCTTTCACATAGCCTGATTGAATATTTGGACATCTTTTTTTCCCCCAAAAAATACTTATTCTGACTTTGACTGTTTAAAAATTTCCATTAAGAAAAAAATCATAACCCTTTGTGTGTAAGTGTTTACAATGAGTCCATCTTTGATACAAAGCATTGGAGATGCTTTGAGGTGACTTCCTTATACTCTTTCCCCAGGTAAAGACATAAAATGGAGAAATCTTTGAGGATAGATTTATGGGGAAGGTCTGAAATCAATGTCTCTGACTTCTTGTTATAGACTGCTGGTTAAAATTAATTTAGCTATCAGGGCATCATTAACTATAGAAAAATGTTGTACCGTTGGTTGATGGGAAAGAAGAGAGAAGGGAAGACTTGAACAACTAATGACGCCATAGAATTCCTCTTTAGAGAAGAGAGCCAGAAATAAAAATTATCCCATCATCAGCCACCAAACCCAGATACTAATGCACATGCCAGCAAGTTTCTGCTGAAGGGACCCTGATATAGCGGCCTCTTGTAAGGCTATGCCAGTGCCTGGCAAACACAGAAGTGGATGCTCACAGTCAGCTATTGGATGGAACACAGGGCCCCCAATGGAGGAGCTAGAGAAAGTACCCAAGGAGTTGTAGGGGGGTGCAACCCTGTAGGTGCAACAACAATATGAACTAACCAGTACCCCCTGAGCTTGAGTCTCTAGCTGCATATGTAGCAGAAGATGGCCTAGTCGGCCATCACTGGGAATAGAGGCCCCTTGGTTTTGTAAATTTTATATGACCCAGCACAGGGGAAGGCCAGGGCCAAGTAGTGGGAGTGGGTGGGTAGGGGAGCAGGGGCGGGGGTGGGGTATAGGGAACTTTCGGGATAGCATTTGAAATGTAAATAAAGAAAATAATAATAATAAAATAAATAAATGAATAAATAAAATTATCTCTGTGCTAATCAAGTCTGCCTTCCCCTGGCAACATGTAGTCAGACCATGTCTCTAGCAGAACCTACAATAGCATTCCTTTTAAAGTTTGATCATAAGTATATATTTTAGTGTCTTATGCCTAACTTTTTGTCAAAATTATTTCATATAAGTCCTTGTTGTATTGATTTCTCAGTTTTCCATACAATTTCAGAGTTCAAAAAGTCCACAGAGGTCACCTGTCCCGATACTTACCCAATGCATAAATCCCCTCCAGCTGGTTAAACTCATTTTTTAATTCTAAAGCTGTTCTCAAAGCTTCTAGTCATTTCATCAGCAAACTTAATTAACAGAGACTCCATTCATTCTATTGACTCATGAGGCCAGCTTAACAAAATTAATAAATACATAATTTGGCTGACTGCACATGAGGTGAAGGACGTGGGGGTAATGCACATTACCTCTATGTCAGTCGTTTCTACCATATTAACAAGCTCTATTAGATAATCCTAAATTCACTTTTCTGTGAAAAAAAAATTAACAACCACATGCCCTTGAGGAATGAAAACTAAAATATTGTAAGTGAAAATCTGCATGGTGAATGAATTAATACCTCTCATGAACGACAGGAACAGGGAGACTCTTAATGTAAAATCTTCATGAGGGGTTCCTAAAAATGAGTACAAGTTCACCAAATAGCTGAGGTAACTCCAGTTGGCCCATCTTTTGCTGTGCAGTTCATACAAACTGCATATGACAAGCATTGTGTAGGTTCAGGTACTTCTCACCCATTTAACTCTTACATACACTTGGCTTATGTTCAAGTCTCAGTGAGGAGATAAAGAAAAAAAGCATGTGTTATGCAAATTTGGAAATTTAAATATAGTAACAAAGATACCATTGAACATATCTGGTCCATATTCATCAGTAAAACTGGTAAATTTCTCTTGTTGAGTGTGTTCTTTTATCTTTACCACTATGGCAGCTTAATAGGTTGTGCCATATCTACTGAAGATTAGCTGGTGATCAATTGTACATGAAAACTTATTTCTCAAGAGAGGAAACAATAAAAACCTCATCATAATTAATTACTTTTGTTGCAAGCTATCTCTCTGCATTATGAATTCTAATTATGATTAAAAAGTCACCAGCTTCTAAAGTTTGTGTTGTTTAAGTGAGTTTTCATCGGCCTCCAATACGGCATTTGCAGAAGCACAAGAACATTTAACTTTCTTTAATTAGCTGAATAAAAAAGTTGGCAAGGTCAACATTCACTTATAAAACTCGAAGTTGATTTAAGATATTAGTTTGATTCTTAATATTTTAAGCTTAGCTTATAAACATTATCGGATTGTATATTAACAAAAACATTCATTTGTATGCAAATTTTGTTTAGCATTTGATCCCTGTGACACACTTGATAAATTAAATGCCTTAAAATATATTTTAAGGAAGTCAAGTTTCCTCTGTATGCATTTGACTTACCAAAATGGCAAGCCCAGTACATTTTATGGAGTTTGGAACACTCTATATAAGAATATTTTTAGGGCTATCTTTTTTTTTTAATTATTGAATATTTTGTTCATTTACATTTCAAATGTTATCTTCTTCCCCAATTTCTCCCCTCCAAAAGCCCCCTATCCCATCCTCCCTCCTGCTTCTAGGAGGGTTTGCCCCTACCCATACCTACCTTCCCACCCTCCCGCCTTCCCACCCTCGCATTCTTCTATGCTGGAGCATTGTTCCTTCAAGGGACCAAGGGCCTTTTCGCTCATTGATGTAGGGCTATCTTCTTAAATGAATATGCTAATTAACGGTGTACTACTATAACACATTTTTTTTTTAAAAAAAGATAATTTACAAAGAGTAGTTGATTTTGATGTTTTGCTTTTTCATATATATATTTTTTAGTCCATATCTAGTACAGGCTACCTTATAACTCACTATATGGCCAGAGATAACTTTGAATTCCTAATTTTCCTGTTGGGACTATAGGCAGGGCCTATCATGTCTGGTTCACACAATGTGGGGGGGGGGTCAAAACAAGGACTTCCCCCAGGCTTTGGTACTTGTAGAGAAATTTTAATCCAGCAACATAGCTGCACTGATGTCTTCCAGAGACCTTCTGTATCTTCGTGATCTCGCTGGAATATAAACAGGCCCTTAGTACACGCCTTTAATCTCAAACAATGATGTATAATTGAGGGGCAGAAAAAGGGACAAATCAAAGAAAATGTTGACAGATTGAGTCAGAGATAGGATATGCCAAACTCTCAGGAGAAAGGGTATTTAAGAGCTGTTGTAGAAAATGTTAATCCCAATCTGGAGTTTCTACCCTACCTTCATCATTTTGTTCCTGAATAAAAGACACTCAACTTTTATATTTACAATAAGCCTTAATCAGCACTAGAGCTGGACAGATATCTGCCCTCTATGACATTAGAATCTACTTTCCTAATCATAACCCTGAATGATTGATCACTATGTTTCATCTTGGTTGCTCTTAACTCCAATTGACGAACCCTCAAGACCACATTTTTATGGCTCACCTAACTAACCCATGGCAGCTTTTCTTTCTTCCTGTACCTTCTCCTCCTCCTCGTGGTTTTCCTTTGACACCAAGTCTGGGAATCCTAAATCCCACCTCTGCCCAGCTATTGACCATCCACGTCTTTATTTACCAATTGGAAATAACTTAGGGGCAAGGTCACTCAGATCTACATGCAGACTTCAGGTCTTGGGGGCTGCCAGCACTACAATACCAAGCAAACCCCAACCTCGACAAAGAGCAGTGCAGGAAGAGTGAAGGAGTTCAGTGACTTGGGAGCTGGGTTAGCTGGGAGGCAGTGCAGAGTGTAATTCATGGCAGTTGAGCTCGTTCCTGAGTTCGTGCAATTCAGTAAGGTCAGCAGTAGCAGTTGAAGCCAGAGAATAAGAAGGAGCCACAAGATTAGAACAAATAGCCAGAGTTTGTTTGAGGCCAGGCAGAACAATTTAATGAGAAGCTGAGAGAAACCAAATTGAATCAGTGAACTTGGAGAGTAGTTTGATCCAGAACGGCTGAGTTGAGTCAGCCAGCCAGAGTTCAGAAAGAACTGGAAAGGGTGAGCTTATGCAGCAATAATCCTCCAAGTTGGCAATTACATCACATATTTAAAGAAGCAACTACAATAGTAGGTTTCCATTGTTTTTAAGGCCTTTAATGTTAGTTACCGCTCATCATATTCCCTCCTTTTACCCTGATTTCCTAACCTCCACCCAATTCAATCCTTCCTACTTGGTCTTGTATGTGAGTATGTCAAGTAATTTTCAATTGAATGTGAATTACCATACAGAAGCTATCAGATATACCATTTGAGTTTACCGAAGATGTCATCACTGTGCAGTGGGGGTTTTGTCTTGCCTCTGAGAAGAGTTAGAACCAATGATTTTACCTACAGTAGGTTGACTCTCCTCATTTATGTATTTTATGGATCAGTGCTTTATCTGCATGTGAGCCTGCACATCAGAAGAGGACACCAAATTCATTATAGATAGAGTAACCCACCATATAGTTGCTGGGAATTGAGCTCAGGATGTCTAGACAAGCAGATCAGTCAATGCTCTTGACGACTGATCCTTGTCTCCAGACTTTTTGAACTTAGATTCCTGTCATCATGGGTATTATTCCCAGAGATCTTCTGGTGTGGCCTTTCAAGCATCTTGGTTGAAAATTTGGAGATCTTGTAATGCTCCCTTCTCTTGGATAGGCTGTGATAATATTTTTCTTCCTCTGTTGCTTCTTGAAACTGCTAACTTTTATTCAGTGGTCCGTCTCGCACTAATGAACAAGCAAATACTGCAAGGACAAAAGATGTACCATTGTCACATTTACCCTTCTATGTTTTACTTTGATATTTTGGCTATAAATTTGCCTATCCACAAACTTACTATACATACAGACAGACAGACACGTGTGTATGTGCATGTATTCATGCCATCTTGTTAAGTTATTATTTGGTGAAGACGTTGGTTCCATAGAAACTAGCTCATTATAGTCAGAATTAAAATTAAAACTCTTTTCTCTTCGCTCATAAAACCTTTCAAGTAATATTTATATAAGACAATCAACATGAGTATTCAATAGATCCTATACATTCTTAGTGGTTTCATTTCTCAAGAAAAGATGAAAAAATTTAAATCTATTTACATATTACATCAACTTTTCTGACAGACTTCTGGGCATATCTCCTCTGTTTCCATCTCAGTCTGCTCATCAAATGGGAAAGGCTCTTGCTTTCTCAATATACTATAATCATGTAAAATGTGATATTTTTTTAAAAACACAGACATCAAATAATTCAAAAGAAAGAAACAGACATCAAATAATTCAAAAGAAAAAATATGCTATCAGTTATCAGACAATTCAAGTAAATTTCAGACAAATTCTTATTTTTAAAAATAACAGTATTTATGAGTAAGAGAGTAAAGCTCATGACTAGAATGTTTGTTTAACATGAGTAAGATCCTTAACAGTATACACACACAAAATGCCAGTGTTTAATAACATAAAATTACATGAAATATGAATGTATATAGAGTAACATTTTATAGTTTTTCTAAATTAAATGAGACATCTCAAATCTTTTGTATGTACATTTCTTATCTCTCTAAGGGACATAGCTATTGCTCTTTTGATGATAAACTGCTGTGATCACTCATAGGAGACTATCCCTCAGGAGATAGGGACCATTAGCAACTCTCTGTGGAGTGAAGAAGAATTTGAAGATGCCATCAGGCTTCCAGGGCAGTCCCATAAAGTCCTTTTCTCTGAGAACATCTAGTTGTCACTGAAAAATAGGTGAATGTTCATGTGGAATAAGGCCTTTTGGTGATACAAGGGGTGGACCTTTTACACAATGTGGCTGCCTGAAAAATTACCAGAGAACTCCCAAGTGTTGTGATAATCTGTGATTTGTCTATGCTTTTGCAACTCAGTCCCATTTATTTGCCAACTGGACTAGACGGAATACTTTATTTAGTTTTTTGGTATCCTACCTATCAAGAGCACATAAACATTTCTTTATATATCCCAGGAAATATCCTGCAACATCAAAATATTAGAAAAGAAAGAGAGCACTTGTGCATATCATATGATAAATGAGATTGTCTCAATTTAGTCATATTTATGGAGCTATTAGACATACCACACTATTTGCCTACTCAGAAGCTAAATTGTATATGCTGATATAAAAGATATGTATTTTGAAGCACATTCAAACATGCATAATGTATAGTTAAGCACACAAGTAACAGAACACATGTAATACCAAAAGCTCATTTGAATCATGTTTGTGAATAAGAATAAGTAATGACTAAATATGGCATGCTACATAAAAACTTCAATGTCATGGTCCTTCAATATATCCTGAGTGTTGACAAGTTAAATCATATTTTTACCACAAGAGGAAATTTAAATGAATTAGGAGAGGACAAAATTTTAGGTTTCATTAATTCAACAAATATTTAGCATCATTGTGCCAATCACCATAGTGAACACTCTAATGGCAGCTCACATTACATTACCTAGAACAGATGGTAAATGAAGTCATGATACTTGTTTTCCAGGGGGTTCTACATGCTAATGAGGGAAGTTCAAATAAAAACGTACTATTGGAAAGTGGATGATGACAGGCATGGTGAAAAGAACAATTAGAAGCTGAAGTTTTACAAAATCAGATAGAGTTTTGCTAATAATTTCCAACCATCTTCAGCTTCATCAAGGTGCAAGGTAGTCTCCAGGGTGTTTTATGTGTATTAACTAATGCCTGTTTTCTCCATGACGAGGCAGTAAAACATATCCCTCCTTCTTATATTGCCTAATAAGTGAGGAGATAGGATTTGGGAGCTTGAATTGTTCATCCACACTTACATAATTAGGGAAGAAGGCAGATGCGATTAAATGGGTGAGTCCGGAGACAGCATCAGGCACCTAGCCAGTGAATGTGTTCTCGCTACTCAAGGAAAGGCCACTAACTAGAGGCACTGACATCATCCGAAAGCATAGGAAATTTCAGGATCTACTCACTCAGACCCGAGTTCTCACACTGTCTGGTGATTTATAGGCACATGCAAGTATCAGAATTCTTGCACACTGCTGCTGAATGCACAGTTTGGGGGAGATTTATTCTCGATAATAAACATAGACAGATATTTTCTGTTAGCTAAGCTTTGTAGTGTTTTAGTCATGGACAGAGATCTTTGTGTGTGTTTGTGTGTGTGTGTGTGTGTAAACTCACTTAATCCTGATGAAAATGAAACAATTCAATTTGTATTTTGTCTGCATGGCAAAGTGCTTATTATGTGATATCCTTTCAAGTAAATGCCTGAAAGTGGGAAGCTGACCAGCTCATACCACACACCACGGAGACACAATACAGCTGTGTTTTGGCATGAGACATGTCACTGGGTTGGGGTGAGGAGGTCTTTCAGGTGGTGTGTGCTCAGTGTCGCAAAGCAAAGAGACTATAGCTTCACTTTTAGTTATTTCCAAGTCTTCTGATCACCCAGAGGCAACCATATTATATAGTTATTTTTATTATTTTGGTGAAATTTTCTACCAGCATACCACTTAGAATAAAAAAAATACCTTTATGGCAGCCAATATTCTCCAAGTCAAATTTTACCATTTTGGTTGTATTGCAATTCAATTTGTTTGAATTTATACAGTGCTGGAAATTAAAAACTTCACATTGCATTCTATTAATCTTGTTCATTGGGAATTCCATACACATATAGAACCCATTCTGAAGACAGTCGCCCTTCACCTTCGTTTCTCTTCCCCACCCCCTTTTGTTTTGTTTCATGACTTGCTGAGTTTAGCTGGGCCGTTTGTTTGACTGTGGGTTTGGATCTATCCACTGCAACCTGGTGGGCTCACCAGTGGAAGCATAACTAAACACGGTGATGAGCAACCCTATGGAATGTATCAGTAGCTAATGTGTTTAGCACTGAGCAGTGGGACCCCATAGGCCCCTCTGTTTTCCATGTCTCACAGTTCATAGACTCAGCCTAGCTCTGACAGGGTAGGGCACTGCAGCTGCTGTGAGATCATAATCACAATGCCTGTGTCATGCCCAGAAGGGAGACTTGTACATTCTCATCTTTAGCCTCCTACATTCTCTCTGATCCCTCCTCTGTGATTGTCTTCCAGCCTTAGTGGGGGTAGTATAAATATCTGGGTAGTATAAATATCTCATTTAGGGCTAAGCACTTAACTGTTATCTTTTTCACTAACTTACCATTTAAGTAAAAAAAAAAAATAGAAAATTGTGTTTCCATATAGGAACCAAGAAAGCAATGGTATAATTAATACATAGCCATGGATGAGTCTGAGATGAATATCTGCTGAAGTTGGGGCAGCACCACTGATATACCAAATCATTAGTTTAAAAATATATATATATATATATATATATATATATATATATATATATATNATATATATATATATATATATATATATATATATATATATATATTCTACTTAGTCTACTCTGTTTACAGAAAGCTGTTAGCTGAGCACTTCTCGGAGGGGACAAGGTCTGGGTCACCCTGTGAGTCACCATTCTTTCCTCTAGCCACCGAGACACCTGGCAAGAAAGAGAACCCTGTGCAGTAGCAGGAGATGTAGACATATATTTCCTTCTGACAGCAGCAAGGGTTACTTTCCTCTCTGGGCTATCTAAAGGCAGCCACTTCTGCCTGCTCAGGATCACCACCAGTGGTTCTGTGACCTTATTCCTCTTTTGAAGGGGGTCTAAGAAATTTCAGAATGATGCCAGAAGTATAGGACACATTAGCTGAAAGGCTTTATAATAGGAGAGGTATTATGCAATTACACATGACATAGACAGGCATAAACATTTTAAGCAAAGCATACTATTTCTATGTGAGGATCAAGTTGAGTAAGGAAGGATGCTCATTTATAAGCCTCTTAATTTTTTTAATGCAAAGCACATTCAAAGAGGCAGGAACTCCTTTTAAGGTCTAAGAAGATCTATAAATCACTATAGTTTTTAAATACTGAAGGAAAGAGAAGTTTGCCTCTAAGTGCTTCAAATCCCAGCAGTGTTTTTAATTAACCAAGTTTGTTTTTTAATCAATATTTAAGCTACTGAGGTTTTTTTTTCTTTTCTTCTTCTTCTTCTTCTTTTTTTTTTTTTTTTATGTTGTTGCTTTTAAATTTCTGAGCTTTCAAAGAGATAATAGCACAGGCCATGCCGAAGAAAAATGAACTGACTTTGATGCCATGAATCAATAGGAAGCATCGTTTGGCTAAGTATGACAGATAAAAGTGAGAGCACATGCCACTTTCCCGTCTTATAAAATCATCACTGTTATGCATCCTCTGATGTGGACACTAGACGCCTAGCTGCTGAGCCTGGAGCTTGATGCTGTTTGCAGAAACCTTTTCTGGCTAATGCAAGTGGAATGCAATGTATTTCACTACATTTAAACCTGTCTTTAATTGTTAATCTCTTTTACTCGTAGACCATTTATACTGTGTACAAAGAACATTGGCCTCCCATTATATTATTTAAATCTCATAGCAGTTCTGACAGGCAAACACAATGTTAGGTTTTGTTTTGTTTTTTTTAACAATACTCATCGTACAGATAAAACACGGACACTCAAAAATATTAAATGATGTTTGACCCAAGGTCAACCAGAGTAGTAGACCATAAAGCTGGAATTATGGATGAGTTGAACCTCCTCTCAAGTGTGCTGCGAACCTAACTTTTGTCCTCTGAAAGAGCAATACATGTTCTTAACTGCTGAGCTACATCTCTGGGCCTGAAGTTGATTTTAAATATGCAGTTAATTGCATGCGAATTAAGTCCTTTTAATTCTTTGTTATCAATATTAATTTCTTCAGCTAATATTTATTGTGTGCTGATAGCATCTCTGCTATAGTATCTGGTTGAGAATATGGAACAAATGAATAGATTAGCTGTCTCTGAGTTTGAGACAGTTGCAACCCAATAAATTGATGTCGAACATCTAAAAGCAGGTTCCAACTCAGTGATTTGGCATTATATGTTCATAGTTAAACTACATAAAATTGATTCAGCATTTCTACTTGTAACAGTTTATTATAAAAGGTATCAACCATACACAAAAGGTCATACTCTAAGTACTTTGAAAATTGTATAATAACAAAAGTAGGAAATAGCATCTGTTCATTAATGTCAAATTGAGTATGTGACATTTAATTATATAACAGAATATTATTGAAATGCTATAAATATGTTGGATGTTAATTGTAGGTATGTAAAAATACCAGTATATTTTTTAAATTAGAGAATTTATCCATTTTGTGTATGTATGTGTGTGTATGCGTGTATGTGTGTGTGCGTGTGCATGTGCGTGCATGTGTGTGTGTGTGTGTGTGTGTGTGTGTGTGTATTTGACTATGTTCTTGTGGGTATGCAGGCATGTATGGAGGTGAAGCCAGGATATCATGGTTGGGTGCCTTCCTCAGCTGCTTTCTACCTTGCTTTGTGAGACTTGGTCTCCCTAAATTGGGAACTCTAATTGGCTAGAATGGTTGGACAGCAACTTCTCCTGTCCTTGCCTCCACAGCACTGACATTACAGAGGACCGATTGCCATGTGAGTAGTGAGGATCCCATGCTCTTTTGGGGGGACTGAGACATTTATCAAGTTCCACGAACTTACCACTTGTTAATTTTTAATTTATTATGTCTCTGTGTGTGGTGCGTGTACATATGTGTATGTAGGTGTGTACACTCATGAACATGCCGGTAGGGGGCAGAGGAAGGTGTCTGAAGTCTTCCTCTCTCTCCCTTATTTCTATCTCAGTTCTACTGCTATCATTTCTACTTGTATGAAACAAGGTTTCTGAGTAAATCCAAAAGCTTTCCATTCTGGCTAAGTTGGTTTACCTTCTGTATTCCTCCTGTGTCTAGTCCCCAATATTATGACTATAGGCACACACAATCCTTCCTGGCTTTATGCATGTATGTGAACTTGATTAGATTCATTTAATATATTAATATATAAGTAGTATTGATAATTATCAAGAAAAAGTGACTAAATATTGGTTATGATGTTATCTGAGGCTAAGATTTCACTTTTTTGCTTTTTTATCTTTTATTAACTTTGGAATAATTGCTTTGTATGTTGTCCCTAAAGAGATTACTTTATGTCAACATTGTCCGTTAGAGATCAGTTGTTTAAGGATATGAACAGTTGTGGTGAAATGTGCTGTTAGGGAAAGTTAGGGATATAACATGAGTCGAACACGCAGGGTCTCTGATTTCCTAGGTGAGAAATGAATTGCTTTGTCTGATTGTACTATCACTTTGTTAGATGTCTATATACTTATCATTATCTTTCTTGAACTTGGTTATCCATGGACACAATTGTCTTCTGACCTCTGGCTTATGGGGAATACAATTTTATAAAGGAACAAAGAAGGCAGAGTCCCCTTCTCCCATCATAGACCCACACTAAGACTTCTGTGAAGTTGTTTGATTTTGAGTTTAAGGTACTTTATATTTCTTTGCACCTAGAACCTTTCAGTAGTAAGGCAATTATTCTTCTGAAATATCAGTAAACTATAGCTTTTTTTCTTCTGATTTCTGAGGCCCTATTTTAACAAAGACTAAGAGCAACAAATTTTAGCTTTTGCCTTGTCCAAGGCAAATGTAGAAGACTGTTTCTTTCTTGGCATATGGCCTTCACATTGCCAGAATATTTTATTCTCTTCTTGGGAGTCTAGTTTCAGAAAGCAACACTAAACTCTATTCTGTGGAATACTCAGCCAATTCTCAGGTGTGATCTTTCGGTTGTCAGAGGTGAAGTCTGTACCATTCCCATTTTAAGTGAGAAAATGCTTTTACTGACCTGGTGAAATATATCACTGAAGACTGCCTATTACATCAAGACCAAGGGCTAGAAATGGGGGATATAAATACAATTGAGGAAAATCAGAACTTTGAACTTCTAGTCTCAGAACTCTGGGGATGTGGAGAGGCAAAAAATAAATGTCTGAATCTCCAACTGCTAATCCAGAGGGGTCATATTCATGGCATGTTTGATCTGAAGTATCTCTGTGTGAGTTGTTTGTTCGATCATGTTTTGTCAATTGATCTTTTTAAAGATATGTCTTATATAGGCCAGGCTAGGCCTCTAAGACATGAGTTAACTGAGAATGACCTTAAATCCTTAATCCTCTTTACCTCCCCCATGAATTGCAGGCATATACTGCCATGCCTTGTTTATAGAGGATCGAACAAAGGGTTACAGACATGTTAACAAGTGTTCCAAGAGCTACATGGCCAGCCCTGAAAGATCTTTTTTAAGACTGACTCCTCTAGTCATCATATATGCTTTAAATGGGAATTGGCTATCATCCCTTGCCCTAATAGGACTATTTAATCTGACACATACATATGTTCATTTGGTTTAGGATGGTGCCGCCAAACATTCCTCCAATGAGATGGTGACATTGGCTTGTTGACAGTAGCTGCTGGAGCCGTGATAAGAAAGCTTCCCAGGGCCATAGAGACTCATTGGCAGAGTACTGAACCATATCACTGACATCTGCCATGTGTACCACAGGGGTGTTAACCCACCCCACTTGCCCTTTCTACTAAACACAACTAACTCAAATGCCTACCTTCAGGAAAGGAAGATAAACCAGCTTTTTCAGCTGCCTTGTAAGAGTCAACCTTAATAAATAAATTATAGATGAACATTTTATTCTCATGGCAAAGATACAGCAGTTCATGTGTTAATAAAGAAAAATAAGATTCAACCCTAGCTCAGTCTCAACAGTGTGAGCTGAACACAGGTTTACTGTTCTCTGTGATTTTGTCTCTTAGTAGGTAAAATTGGATGGTGCATGTGTTTCCTTAGAAGATAGCACTAAGGCTATTTGCAACCTTAGGCTCTAAGACAAGCACTTGACTATGTGCTAGATTTCACTGTCAACAACAAAAAAATACCAGTGTAATAAGGGAAGCAGATTTTTTTCTCAAAGCCCACATTTATAATCCTTATTATCTTTGACCAAAGTAATGGCAAAGAACACCAATAGAATGAAGAGCTTAGTCACTTGGGCTCTTTGTTTAAACTGGATCAGAAACTGTGAGAAGTCTAGAGTATGTTGTGATTTCAGAAAGTGCAGCATGATGAACACACACACACACACACACACACACACAATTTATTAGAGACATGTCACAGTGACTCACACACCAACCATAAGAGCGCCTAAATATCATTAGTAGATCCATTTGATCAAGTACAAAATGAGATTTATTTTTACCCAAAATAATAACATGTATGACTGTAAGTCTACACTGATAAGAATGAATAGATGAATAAATGGAGAGGAATGGACAAATTCTTCATTATTAAAAAAAAAAAAAGAATGTATGGGTGCTGTGCCCTCAAAGATATGAAACAAGCCAGGGTCTCAGGGCTGTGAGTGCCAATTGTGGCATCTGTCGTTTTCTAACATGGCAGTGTGGTGCAGCTGGAGGAAGCACCTCAGTGACCCTGCCAAGGCATTGTCCCTGAAGATTCAGCCATAGACTAGACAGACCTGGTATAAAAGGAAGTTTACTGGGGGAAGGGAGCCAAGGAGCAGAGCTGGGATCTGGAAATAGGTAGACCCAGAGAAAGGGGGACAGAGAAGGACAGAAAAAGAGAGGAGAAAGGAAAAGAGAAAGAAGGGAAGAGACCAGCTGGAGGACCATGGGGAAGAGAGAGACAGGGGTGGGAGTGCAAAGTAAATGGAGAGGAAGAGTGGGGAAGAGAGCAGAGAGGGAGAGATGAACAGCCCTTCCTATACCTGATCCAGGCTCTTACCTGGCTGTTGCTAGGTAACTGTTGGGTGGAGTCTAGAGCCATTGCTAAGAGTGTCCTTCTGAACTGATCTAGAAAGAGGGAGAAAGGAGCCAGTGATTACATAGTCAAGACAAATAATACCTCAGCCTGATCAAGTTCAGCTGAGGATATGTGGCTCTGAGATAAGAGGATAGGCATCATCTTTTAAAAACAAAGGACTCAGGTTACTTCTTTTAGTCTTTTCTTCCAAAACTATAATGACAATCTCATGAGAACAGACATCAGACTTGTCACATTGGAAAAAAAAAATTTTTTTTTCTAAACTCTTCAAAATCACCAAGATCATTATAGACAAAGTCTGAAAAGCTGTCAGAGCAAAGAGGGATCTGAAGAGACATGGTGAGTACATAGACTGAGGTGTGCTTTATGCATCCTGGAAAAGAAAATGATCTTTAAGAAAAAGCAGAAGGAATTGAGTCAACTTTGGGCTTTAGTTGATAATAAATGTACCACAATTGGTTCACTAACTAGAAAAGAGTATCTTATTAATGAAAGGTAGTCATGGGGAAATGGGAAATTTTATGGGCATTCTGAAATTTTTCTGTGACTTGGAACTGATCAAATATACAAACTTATTTGAAGTGGTAGTAATCAGAACACTTTATCATGAGTATTTGAGAACATTCTTCACTACAGATTACTTCTCAGATGGTAAGCTCTATGCTGTTTATGAAGCCTTAGAACAGTAGTGCTCACCCTATGGATTATGATCCCTTTGAGGGGTCAAAGACCCTTTCACAGGAGTAACCTAAGACCATTGGAAATTTTGGACATTAACCTTACAATTGATAGCAGTAGCAAAATTACTGTTGTGAAGTAGCAATGAAATAATTTTATGGGTTGTTTCACCACAACCCGAGGTACTACACTAAAGGCTCACAGCATTAGGAACGTTGAGAACCACTGTATAGAAGAAGCATGCCAGTCAGGGCCAAATGTGAAAGCCTTCCATTCTTGACTTCCAAGTACAGACAGGAATTTACTTCCTTTGCTTACAGATTAGGGAAAGACTAGAAAGAAGACACTTGCTTTCATCTTTAAGACGGGCAGAAATTAGTAGTAATATTAGCCAAATACTTAAAATTGAAATAATTTAAGGCAAAGGTAATTGGCCTTCTTAATTTCTCTTAAGGAATGGTCTCAATACAAACAGGAGAGAAGCGATAGTGAGACCTTTGGTTAGTAAGGAGCAGAACAGAGTAAGAAAACACATATAAATGGTACCCTAGAATACTCACTGAAATAACGAAGTCTACCCAGTATGTGATCACATCTACTCCTCTCTATCGCTAAATTCCCAGAGTTCATATGTGAACGTTTGGCCCACAGTTTCTGGAATTGTTTGGGAAGAATTAGGAGGTATTGACTTTGTTGGTGGTAAGCTTCCAGGCTTCAAAATTTCACCCATTCCCAGTTAGTCCTCTCTGTCTCTGCTTCCTGTTTGTTGCACACCTTCAAGGTCTCAGCTACTGCTCTAGTTCCATCCCTGTCTTCCTGCTGCCATGTTCCCTGTCATAATGGTCCAGGACTCACCCTGTGAAGTTGTAAGCCGATAAACTCTTCTCTAGTTGTCTTAGTTGTGGGGTATTAGCATAGCAATAGAAAAGTCACTAAGATACCACCTAAGTTCTTCTGTGAAGAACCGCAGCCACCTTATCCCGGCCCAGAAAGGATGAGAATGACAATGATGTTTGAAGTAGCAACCCTGCCTCCTTGAACCAGTGCATGTGGTTGGCTTTCCTGGACAGTAAGGTACAGCTGCTAAAAGCAAAACAACTCACCACATTGCAAATTTGACTCTCCATCCTCGCTTGATTATCAGTGACCTCCTAAGGGTCGGAGAAGAGGAGGTCTCTCAGTTTACACTCCTCTCAGAGGAAAGGTAGCACCTTGGTGCCCTTTAATAACACCTCAGGCAGATCCTGGCTCTTCTAAACTGCAGTGTGTCTCCACCACTGGGACAGTAAAAGTGAGCTGAAAATGAAGGAAACAGCACAGACCCAAAGCCCACTATATATGCTCAAGGACAACACATCCTTGGAACTGTGGGCAGCCAGCCACCAGCACAGCGGGGTGTTCAGTCAGTGACCTATCCCAGCAGTGGTGCCAGAGATCTTGGCATGGAGGGTAGCAGGCAGACAAAGAAATATTGATGATTTTTGTTAAACTTTTCAACAAATTGTTGAATCTCCTTAGAGGCCATTTTGTGTTTTGTTCTTTTAGGTTGCAAAGGAAGACTATTTCGTGGAAGACAGTAACAGAAAAGGGAAACAGGAAATAGAAAAACCAGGAAATGTCTTTCAACCAGGGCTTCTGCACACTAGACCATGACCTGGAAGGTGGAATGTTGCTCTTGGAAAGTCACTGCTGCCCAAGGACCTGGGGTTTTAGCTTTAGCATTCTATACTGTGGGTTACTTTTATGTTTTTTATCCTTTTCTATGGCTCTTGCAAACAACAAGTTCTTCTTTACTGCTCATCAGTAGCTTGTACCGTTTACCTTGCTTCTGTTTTTTCATCTTTTTTACCACTATTATCAGAAATTCTCTGTCTGACTCGGTTACACACTTACCCATCCTCTTATGTAGCTATGTCGATGGATACAGTCTGCAACTGTACAGTGAAGGCTGAACAGTGAAGGCTACTTATGCAAAATATTGCAAAAGTAGAATTTCAGGGTGATTGCAGTCCTCACAAGAAGTATATAGAGATAGATGCAGATAAGAAGGAGCCTTTTAGGTGTCATCATCTCCAGTTAAGGGGTAAGGCACAGAAGTCTGAATTCTTGGATACCATTTGCCTGGGCCTACTGTTTTCCGAAGAAAGCCGCATTGGGCTAGTCATTGTCATCTAAGCTGCTTGCATTGTGGCAGGCATTGGGCTATTTACTGTTGTCCTATTTTCAAGTCTCCTTTTACAAAGTAGAACAGACTCAGTAATGGAATAATGAAAGGCTTACCATATTTATCACAATATCTAAAAGAGATTTCTGATAATATACAAACAAGCTGGCCAGCCACATGCCCTTGGAAACAATGGTAGGAAATTGACTGGAAGACTGGTGTACTCTTCATGAATATCGCCAGAAAGAATCTCAGGACGGTTTTTCTCCCTGTTCCTCCACAGGAGTTGTCTCTACTCATTGGTTGCATCTTTGTTCGTTTTAATCTCAGTTCTTGTTTGTCATTATAATACCAGACTCATCTCTATCCACTCCTCCTGGTCAGGTCTTCAGCAAGATGTTCAGCCTTCCAAAAGTAATACTGCAGCTTATTCTTATCATTTAGATTTGCTAATTATTATTTGGGGGAATGGCAAAATTTTTCTTTCATGTCTTTCTTTCTGTACACGTTTGATTGCTTCTGGCTGAATGTGTGACTAACGCTGTTTGGTTTGCTCTACTGGGTTTCTTGATGTTTTAATTAAAAATACAGGAATAACAAAATAACAATTGCCACTCCATTGCATCATCATAGATATTAAGATTATGTTAAAGTATATGATAGAAATTTATTGTCTAAAGAAGTTCCTGCAGATATAGACTGCTTTCCTTTATAGCTTACAGTAAAAAAAAAAAAATCTTAAATTCTAAAATAGATTTTAAAAGGATAGACTTTGTAATTCTCCACTGATTCTAACACATGCTTTATAAAATAAAGCATCAAGTGTGATAGCAAATGGGATGGTTATACAATTTTACAGTTTTGTTTTTTTTTTTAAAGTTTGAGGGGTCAGTTCTTTGTGTGTGCCTGCACATGTGTATGTGTGTGTATGTGTGTGTGTATGTGTGTGTATGTGTGCATCTATGTGACCTTTGTTAAAGGACAGGCTGCAGCATGTAGATTTCTTTAGATGACATCCATTGTAATAGATTATTGGTTTCAGTAGTATAATTTTGAAAATAGGTATTTACAGCAGTAGTAGTAATGTGGTTTTGAGCATGAAAAGGGTATTTGAAAAGTCTTAATGGGTGTGTTCTGTGCTTTGACTGGACAGAATATTTAAGTGCAGTTGATTTAAATGGATGAGCTACTTGAATGCTAAGTTTCCAGGGAAGCTGTTCTAACTAGTTCCTTATTATCACTGACAGCTAATCTTTACCTCATCTCCCTAAGCACTTGGCTAGGAATAGAAATTATTCCAGAGGTCCATATGACCTCTGGTTCCAAAATAGGAACATGGCCCAGTTGCTTGCACATGCAATTGGTGATCTTATCTACACCACCCACTTTTTCCCCAGGGCCACCAAGCAAGTTTAAAACAGCACACTTTGCCCTTTGCAGTTTTAATGGCTTTCCAGCTGTGCTACCCAAGTTATCTCCAATGGAGTTTTTAAAATGTCCTTCAGAATAAAGATACTTACTGATCACATAACCTTTCATATATATAAGAATCAGCTACAGGTTTGTGTGTGTGTGTGTGTGTGTGTGTGTGTGTGTGTGTGTGTGTGTGTGTAGGTATGGCCTTCTGTGTTGATGTCTGTAGAGACCAAAGGAAGATACTGGGAGTCCTTTAGTGTACTGTGTTGTATTCATCTAATTCAGGCTTTCTCACTGAGTATGAAGCCCACTGTATTTCTGCTAGACTGGCAGGAGATAATCCTCACTGTCTCACTGTGTCTGTGCCCTCTATGAATGTACACAGCCACACTTGAATTTTTATATGGCTTCTGAGGGACTGAGTTCAGATTCTCATGCTTTCTATTACACATGGAACCATCTCTCCTGCCCACCTACAGAGTTTTTGGAAAAATAGTATTCGCTAACTTCTAGAAATTCATTTTTTTGATGCTAATATAAAAATAAATAAACAAGCCCTTCAAACATTCTTCCTGAAGGAAAAATTCCTAAAGGATAGTAAACTCTATCCACACATAGAGTTTACTAGAAATTAAATGCGTAGTTTAATGACACACATATTATGAAGTAATAGAGATCGAGCTTTGATGTGTAGTTGTTTTTTTATTATCTTTATTTATTTATTTATATACTATTTATGTGTGTGCATGTGTGTAATAAGTGCACATAGATCTCAGAGTACAATTGCTGCAGTTCCTCANGGTAATCATCTTTACTTTGAAATTTTATGTGGTCCCATTTGTCGATTCTTGATCTTACTGCACAGGCCATTGCTGTTCTGTTAAGGAACTTTTCCCCTGTGCCCATATCTTCAAGACTATTCCCTACTTTCTCCTCTACACATTTCAGTGTCTCTGGTTTTATGTGGAGGTCTTTGATCCACTTAGACTTGAGCTTTGTAAAGGGAGACAAGAATGGATCAATTCGTATTCTTCTACATAACTGCCAGTTGTGCCAGCACCATTTGTTGAAAATGCTGTCATTTTTCCACTGGATGGTTTTAGCTCCTTTGTCAAAGATCAAGTAGCCACAGGTGTATGGGTTCATTTCTGGGTCTTCAATTCTCTTCCATTGATCTACCTGTCTGTCACTGTACCAGTACCATGCAGTTTTTATCACAATTGCTCTGTAGTACAGCTTGAGGTCAGGAATGGTGATTCCCCCAGAGTTTCTTTTATTGTTGAGAAAAGTTTTTGCTATCCTAAGTATTTTATTATTCCAGATGAATTTGCAAATTGCCCTTTCTAGCTCAGTGAAGAATTGAGTTAGAATTTTGATGGGGATTGCATTGAATCTGTAGATTGCTTTCTGCAGGATGGCCATTTTTACTATATTAATCCTGCCAATCCATGAGCGTGGGAGATCTTTCCATCTTTTGAGATCTTCTTCAATTTCTTTCTTCAGAGACTTGAAGTTTTTGTCATACAGATCTTTCACTTCCTTAGTTAGAGTCACACCAAGGTATTTTATATTATTTGTGACTATTGTGAAGGGTGTTGTTTCCCTAATTTCTTTCTCCTCCTGTTTATCCTTTGTGTAGAGAAAGGCCACTGATTTTTTTGAGTTAATTTTATATCCAGTTACTGCACTGAAACTGTTTATCAGGTTTAGGAGTTCTCTGGTGATGTGTAGTTGTAAACCTAGGTTGCTAATTGGTATGGAAAATAAAATTGTTTTATAAAAAAAATGTGGTTTTCAATCTTTGCTTTCATTATAACCACACAACACAAATGAGCTAATAATTTGGACTCTAGCCCCTTTTTATTCTTGTTGTGGCTAAATTCTGGCAGCTCATAAGCATCCCTGTTGAGGGAGTGCAGATGGCTCATGAGTGGCCTTAGGTATACACGCCTTCACTAAGTGACTGTCATTTTGTCTGGTCAGCACGGGTCTCTGGCAAAAAGCACATTTCATTTTTATCTACCGGGCAGCTTTCTGGGTTTTTGTTTGGTATTCATAATTCTAGGGCATCATGCTTATTCTGCTCAACCTACATTTCTCAAGCATTTTATTTACCCGTAAATTGTCCTCCTGGTTCATTTCCTAAGCTAGTAGGCTTTTATGAATTCAGGGGTACTGACCTTCCATGTGCCTCACTTCTCACTGTAGAGCATGCGCAGGAGGTGGTGCCTGAAGGAAGAACAGAGCTTAGCAGGTAGCTAAAAGGACACTTAAAAGGGGGAAATTGTGTATTATTTCCAATGCCATTTTGTCCTTTATAGGTGTGTAATGGTTACTATATATGTATACCTAAAAAATGTAACATAAAATATGTTTGTATTTTCATTATATCCTATAAGTTGTGTTACATGCATAATAGCAGAAGCCATGCTCCTTTTTCTAGTACTTTCTTCTGAATAACTGAGCATGGATATCATATACTACAGTGTAGAGAGGCCCTCAGGTATATACTGTAATGTCAGATACCTACAGTATAATGTCAGTTTGTCTAATTACCTGAAACACAGTTCACCTTGCATAGGGATGATGTTCTAAATGCTTCTAAAGTGACATTTTAGAAATCTCACCTCATATATAAAATGCTGTTTAAGCCAGTATTGATTTTGGTGTACTTTAAAATATTTTCCAGTTCATTGTTGAACTCTTTCAATCTTAATATTGCGACCTAGCCAGACATGTAAAATGGATGTTGGTAGTAAATGTGTTTTAATTTTATTCATTGAATGCTTATTTTATTCCATCTCTAAATAAGATTATTTTAATGAGAATTTTTAAAAACCTTTTTTGTAGTGCTGGGGGGGGGCGGTCTAACAGTCTCACATATATACATGGCACACACTGTAACTCATGTGTTATTAAACTTTCCCAGTGATATCACTCCATATTGTATTTTGTTATGTCCACATTGGAGGGAAGGAGTTAAGATGTAGAGGGTAAAAATATCCAAATATACTCCGCAAGCTGTATCTCACTTTTGGACATGGGTAGTACTGTCAAGATGTTCAACAGTCAGGAGAAAGGCAAATGAGAATGAAGGATAGGAATAAGGGACTGAGCAGAGAGCATCTGTCCATCCCTTTTTGCTTCCTGATTAAAGATGGGGTATGATCGCGTGTGTGGTTCTCAGCCATCTTGGCTTTGTTGCCAGGAGGCAGTATGCCCTTGAATCATGAGACAGAATGGACCCTTTATCCCTTAAGTTGCTTTTGTCAGAATATTTTAGCGCAGTTCCAGGGGAAGGAAGACTATATTTACCCTATGTGTACCTGTGGAACTTAATTTAATCAACATGCTAATTATTTTGCTTGGATGCCTAATAGTGGTGTTGCCATACACGTATCTATAGACTCCAGAAGATCTAGCTACAGTTAGAAAGTCACACCATCCCTTCAGACCACTCTCGGGACGAAGCCTTTGTGAATTGTTTCTTTCTTTGTTTGCATGTTTGCAGGCATACTTAAGCAAGCCAACTTGAAAAACTGCTTAATAAGCTTAGGAAATCCATAATTATTATCAGAGAATTCTGTTTATATTTTTGGTTACAGCAAAGAGGCTTTAAAAATGTAGCTTATAAAGGACTCTGAGTAGCAGATGATTAACGTTTCACAAAACAAAAAATAAACTGAGAAGCAAAGGAATTCATTATCCTTACAAAAATAAATAATGTGTGAATATGGGAAAGGTCATTGTATTTGATACTTGTATTATGCATAGAGAAATGAGGCTTTTCTTGAAGTGTTTATTAAAATGATTTGCCATGAGACTGAGTTATGAAATCACATATAATTAAAATGCAAAGTCTCTGAGTCCCATAGTAACACATTGGGCTAAAACAAGCTAAAACATACCTTGTTTATTTATGAACATGTTCATATTCAGAGAAGAAAAAAGGAAATTTGCCTGTTTCTGCATATAAGAAATTTCAACATGTCATTGTGGTGAGACAACAAATACCTCATTATGGGGTGTGTGTGTATGTGTGTGTGTATGTGTGCATATATACATATGTATAATAAATATTAAATATAAGACAATATCTTGTTATGTAGTCCAGGCTGGTCTTGAACTCATGATCTTCTTGCCTACCAAGTGTTAAGATTACTAATTTGTGCCACGACACTTGGGTGTTTTGATTCATCTAACTAAAGCATGTTTAATAATACTTCATCATGAGTGTATTAGTAAAAGCTTACAGAATGATATGTCAACGTAGTACGTGAGCTCTTAAACAGGGTTTAGGGACAGAAAGTGTAACGTAGGCCCTGGTTTTTTGCCTTTTCCATCAAGAACTAGTTGAACATTCATCTGAGCTTCTATTTTCTTCAGTTTTAAATGTCAGAAGCAGCTACAGCCAACACATAGGAGGATTTTAGAATAAAATGAAACATTAAGAATCAAGAAGAACATAAATTGCAATGTTTTTGTTAATACAAATATCATTGGTGGAACCACACTTTGGTTTCCCTTGATGCCCTATCGGAATGGAGAAACATTTGTTTCCATATTCCCCAGAGGAAGTCCTTAATCTGCTATTTCCAGTGTCTTCTTACATTCTTTTTCCAAGTTCTCCCAGATACCTAAGTGTTCGGCTATCATCCTTATACATCTATGAAAAGATGTATATTTCATCTTAGAGTTTTAAAAGAAATCTTTAGATTTTTTTGTCTTTACTATTGATCATTTTATTGGCAGAGCTGTAAATAAAAAAATGCAATATTAGTCAGCTTAAAACCAAATGCTCTGCTTTTATATTTGCCACAAACAATGGATAATAATTATACTGAATCTATGAGTAGTCAAGTCAAACAAAATTACATTGGCTCTCTGATATGAGTGAGAATATTTTCTACATGAAGCCATGATGAGATTTTGCTCTATTTTGTTTTGTGTTTCTTTTTTATAACTATCATATTTTAGTTCCACAAATTCATGATAAAAAGAATTTTTATAATAACTTATAAAGGACTTTCACATCCCTGTATGACTTAGGTATTCATACTCAAGACACTGTAGAATCGTCTTCATTGTTGAAATAATTTTGTATATCTTAATAAATCTGAAACTGTGGGTCAGGCATAATCTGATTATGTTTGCCTTTCAATGCATCTCTGAGCATCCTTTCATTTTTAATTTTCTCATTCTAGGCCCTGCAAGCTCAGGGTCGGGACTTTCCAATAAAATATACTATTTTATCTTCTCTCTATCGCTGTCTCACGAATTATTTTCCTGATGGTGGAAAGTTCTGACAGTGTTTAGGTATATCAGAAGCAGTATTTTAGCTTCTATACCCAACTTGCACATGGTTTATGAGATCCTCCGACCTCTGTATTTTCCTGGTTCTCCCTGCTGATGGGTTCATAGAGATTCTCTGTTCTGCACTGGTTAATTAGCTTCGTAGCATCTTCATCCCCACGAGCAATTCAACCCAACGAGCCCTTCACTGCGATTGTTAAAGCAATCCTTCCGAGACACTTTTCTAAGGCCTGGGATTTTTGATGGTCTCCTTTACTTTATGGAACCAAGCACAAACCCTACATTATAGCAAAGTATGCCGTTTCCCCAGATGTACCTCATACTGCGCTCAGGCTCAGTGGAATTCCCCAGAATTGAAACCAAAGCCCAGAACTCTGTGCCTTTGTCCACATCCTTTCCATGTTATACTAGCTTCTCCTTTGTATCCCTCATCGCCTAGGAATTGCTCCTCACAATTCTGACGTCTCTGGAGTTGTACTGTGCCCAGACCTGTTTGAGGCCCATACTTGTCTGTCATTTTAGAGACTCTTAAGAGTGCAGGACGGTAGAGCCTACAGTGATAACTTTTTCATCTTTGTCTTCGTTACCAGGGGGACAGGCTTTATATTTCTGGGTTGTTGTTTTGTTTTAGTTTGTGCTTCCTTGTTTGTTTTCCTCTCCTAAAGGAACATCATGTAAAATATTAATGAGCCGATAAATTAATCAAGAAGAACAAGGTTAGCTTTCTCTTCTTAACCAAGTCATAAGATGAGGACTAGGTAGGGACTCTGCAAATGGGAAGGAAGGAAGCTCTAACTGGACAAAATAGACTGCCACCCTCCATCCCCCTGAAACATAGAAACCTCTAACCCTCTTTCGTTCTGTCTTCAAATAGTTTCTGTGACAAGTCAAGATTTAACTCTTGCTCTTTTTTTTTTTTTCAGAGCATATTTGTGCCCATTGCAGTATGATGAATAAAAAGTATATCCTGTTAAAAATTTCAGATTAGAAAATGGTTTTCTTGTCTATGGAACGATCAAAATCTAGTGTATTAAAACCTAGTGGTCCGTTAAGTGATATTTTCTTATTTTTGAACCTTATAGATTCTGTTGATGAGTTCATAAGTATTGTCAATGTTATATAAGAACTTATTTTGAAAGACATGTATTTTAAACTCTAGTACATGATTCACCTAGGAGTTATCTAAATTAAAGGCTAAAATACAAAGTCTAGGTAATAAGGTTTAAAAGCAGCGTGCCATTATCTCCGAACCTGATATACAGTGATGTGATAGTCTTTTGGAAGCCCAGGATTCATCCTGACAGGGAACTGGTGGATCACATTGTCATGGCAACAGGAGAGCTTCTTAGGTTTAAATTTGTTTGTGTTGCAGATCCATAACTTTAAAAGCTTATCCAGTGCTTTTAGAGAACAACTTGTGTTGTTTCTGAGATGCGGGCTGTATGCTAAAATCCGTGGCTATTTTGCAAATGGTAATTTGAGTGTTCTTTGCTTTTGTTCCCTTTTGTCTACAAAGTGAGCAGTTAGAAGACGAAAATTGTTGTGCCTGAGTGTTTTGTTTGTCTCTTGTTTGGCTTCACTGTGGAGCTGCAGAGGTAATAAATTGCTTTCCCCGTATTCACTATGGAAACTGTAGATTTATGTTATGGAGTATAAATATGTACATTCTTTCACTGAGGAAGTGAGAATGAAATCGACGGAATTATTTTGGCAGGCTAAATATTCAGAACTTAATAAGCTTGATACATTGTTCCGCAAAGGCAGAACCTTGCAGCCTTTTCAGTTTTTCCTGCTTCACAAAGGCACTTGCTTTTGCCGAGAAGTTCCCTGTAAACAGTTCAGAAAAACAATGATCAATGGTCCTTGTTCTTTGCCCAGCAGAACGTCCTTGACACTTCTCCCATTGCGGCACAGTGCTGACAGCTGGGTTCTCATTTGGAAGCAGAGAAGAGAGAGCCAGGGGAATGGGAGCTGTAGGTGAGGAGAGAGGAGAGGAGAATAAGAGTGAAAGATGGAGAGAGACAGACAGACAGACAGAGACAGAGACAGACAGAGACAGACAAACAGACAGACAGAGACAGACAGGAGTTGAGACAGAGAGAGAGAGACACTCAGAGATGGATAGACAGAGGGAGAGAGAAAGACAGAAAGACCTAGTAGAGGGAGAGAGAGGGAGAAAGAAGGAGAGAAAAGAGGAGGAGAGAGGCAGAGACAGATGGAGGGAGAAAAAGAAAGAGAAAGAACCATTTGTTGTTGACTTCAGAGTTTTTAACCCCTAATTATTAAAAGGGACAGAAAATTTCCCATAATAACATGAAGCTTCTTAATCCCTTCAGTAGAATAAAATGTTTGTGTGAGTTAGCTGTGTCTTTAAAGAGGCCAATAGAGCAAGTTTCCCGTGTGATTATGAAACAAAGAAGTTATTTTGATGGTGCTCGTCCTGAATTAAGGGGAAGAAACCCTGGAAATTAAAAACAAAACTAATAGCTAATTAGCTAAGGTAGAGATAAATTCTACTAGCCATGATGGTCTTCTCTGACCAATTATTTGTCATGCTGAAAACAGGCTTGGGTGATTACAAATAAAGACAAGATTAAGGCCGTTTGTAAGGCTTTTGAGCTGCTTAAGTGTCATTACAGTACTGTGTTGTTTGCTTCTGTTTTTTCTGCTTCTCTGGTGTGTGGACAGAACTCCTGGAGAGAAGCTGTGTCTGCAGAGATTGACTGACTGAGTAGAACTGCCTACTGTGGAGAGATGGGAATGTTCTAGGTCCAGAGGATAATTGCCTCATCTTGGGCTAGCTTTAGCCCTGGGAACAGCCATTCCTTGCCCACTTCTGTGACAGAACTAGCATCCTGTGTCTAATAGATAAGAACCTTTTGAAATCTATGAAATTAGTAGATCACTAGCTTCCATCACCCAAGATCTGAGAATGTCATCAGATAAGGTTTTATTCTTACAGAAATGCTTGATTCCATCCTTCTATAAGCCTTGCCCAATGTACCAAAGTTCTCTACTCTACCCCCTGCTAGTGTATTTTAAACTTGCTCTGATTTATGGCTTCTCTGTTCTATATAATTAAAATCTTCACAAAACTGCTTCCATGTTGAAACATGGAATTGGAGGTAAGCAAGCAAAGTCTGAGTGACATGGGTTATTATCAGGCCAAATGGCTCCAGAATAAATGTCTTATACCCTTTGTGATGAGAGATATAGTGTGTGTGTGTGTGTGTGTGTGTGTGTGTGTGTGTGTGTGTGTGCTGACATAGGGTATGGTATATATTACAAGAGTTAATCTTAAAGTTTGAAGTTTGCTTGCTTATATATCTGTTCTTAGTTTTCGTAGAAGCATTGGTATTCATAGTTGGCCTCCTTGTAATTTGATTTTAAAAATCTCAACTTTGTGAATCGAACTAGAATTAGTTTTTGAAACTGCCGCTGTAGCTCCTAGCCGTGTGTGTGTGTGTGTGTGTGTGTGTGTGTGTGTGTGTGTAAATGAATGAAAGCCAATAAGTTGTTCTGTTAAGAGAACAATAGAGATGTAACTTCGTGTTGGGTCAACCAAAATTAGTCTTCCCTTCCATGAAAGGGAAATGAAGTAAGCCACTTATCTTCTATGGATGACACAGTGTGCCTGTAAGCTAGGGCACAATAAACAAGTCACTGAAGTGGTTACTCAATGGTTAGTAGGAAGATTTGTATTGCGTGTTAAAAGAGAGAACATCCAGAGGCATCGGGAAGAGTCCAGAGCACAGAGAACAAGAGGCAGACTGGATGTGGCCAGCACTAGGGGAGTAAGGCATGGGAAAGTCATGTGGGTTTTAAGGAGAATGAGTAGCTGAGAGGAGAGGAATCCATGGGCAGGAGCAAACGAGGCATTTAGGGTAGAGGAGGTGAGAGGGTCGGGGTGCTAGGTTTGTGGACTCTGAGATATATAACATGTACATGTGAACAGGGACTGGATTGACTTTGGTAGGCAACGTAGGTCCACATCAATAGTGAGACATATCTTAGGAAGAAGAAAGGAATATCGGGAAGTGGCTCTTCTTGGCAGACAAGAAACCCTCATCACAGGTTCCTATGGAATGCTCAAAATATTTGACATCAATCCTGTGGTCTATCATATGCTGAGCCAAGACTGTCATTTAGGACCAAAGTCAGTGGAACTGCCATATTAGAGGAAAATGGTGTACATTTTGGACATGACAGTGTCCACTACATGAAGGTTTACAAAGATGTTTTAGTGTCACTTCAAGCCTCATGTTCCATAGCACGGTTGGCTTAGGTTCTAGGAATAGACTATTCCTATTTTTTTTTTCAGTTTGCTCAAACATGAATACATTTTTGAGTATTACAAACATTCACTATATCCCCAGTGGTCTGAGAAAGCAAACATTTTCTCTGAACAACCAATTTATCCTTAGAAAGTCTTTCCTGGTAATAGAAATTTTATGTATATGTTTTTATTGGTATTACATATTATGCTACTGAGAACATATCATTATAATATCATTCACTGAGCCTTGATTTGGGGAGAGATGAGTGAGTGTTATAGAGAGCTCATTAGAGATGACCACTTAGACAAAGTTTACAGCCAATTGAAACTCCTTATTCCATCCAGCTGGGACTATACTGAGGTATTTGGAGACACAAGCCTTGTCCCACAGGTTTAGACCAAGAAGCTTTTAAAGGCAAATGCCACTTTCCTCAGCAGCTTCAGGGGAAGGTTTGCACAAGCAATCACTTTAACAGAAGTTAAGATAAGCAGTTAGCTGGAGGGAGAGGGTTATAAAGAAAGACAGTTTAGCAGGTGCTAAATTACCTGGGCTTCTTGACCTTGGGTTCCTAGAATAGAACTGGGTAGTTTTCCCTAAGATTCTCCATCAAAGAGATAGACTGTAGTTAAACCCAGCAAGGATATAAGGTGAAGGAAACTCTGCACCATCTTGCCCTGTCACACTAGAGAAAGGTTCCATAGTGAACAGCTGGACTCCTCCTCTCTTATTTTTCCTCTTGAGTGCTCCTTGTTCTGCAGTAAGACCAGTCCAAACTCACTTGAACAGGGGCTGGGAGGAAGTATGGGATGTGGAGCTGTTGGAGGGTAGACCAGCAAGGGAATAAAATCCGGATTGTATTAAAAACAAGAAAAGAAAGAAAGAAAAGAGATTGTTTCACTGAATCAAAGAATGTATGTAAGAAAGAGCAGGTTGTGCCTTAAGAAGTTGATTTTCAGGCCCTCGGAAGGTATATCCATGTCATATTTCAAATGCAGGTAAGCATAGAGAGTAGCTTTGCAAGTTGAGACTCTACTTGTTTTGGACTATGTACATAAGTTTCTCACAGTAACATATCTAGCAACCTGTTGGTAACCTGTGGGATGCCAGTGATTCCACACCCTTGTGACCAGTCATGAAGCTGCTTGTGATTCTGAATGCAAATAAGTGACTCCACTTAGCATTCTATCAACACCACCATACTTTTATTAAATATGTTCCAGAGAAAACCCTACAACTGAGAAAGGTGGGGTGATCCACACTAAAGCAATTTGGGTACATGTGCATCAGGGCAAACTGAGACTTTTGAGTGAGCTTTAAAAGAAACCAAAACCTCTGTTCATCATTTTATGCCACTACATAATTGAGCACTCATATGACTAAAACAAAACTCATTATGGGAAGAATCATATACAGTGAGCAAATGCTTAAACAATCCAAGCCTGTCAATCAAATCAAAGAACCTTCTACATCCCTTTATATTCAACTCCCTTTCCTTTTGAATCTCCTAAAAGAAAGCCCCAAATGATAACTGCGAGTGTGCTTGAAGTCATATGACCGACCAGCTTTAAGAATGACACCGTATTTCAGAGCTTTTCTATTGCTTTGCTTATATCCTCAATTATCACCATAATTGGTTTAAAAAGAATCAAAGCATTTGCCAATGTTATTAAATGATAGATCCAAAGTGGTGTTCATCCTAGATTGTCTAGGTGAACTAAACCTAATAACTGCCTATAAAAAAATGGGGAAGCTCCAAGACAATGTCATGAAAATTCACAAGTGTGTACACGCCAACTGCTACTAGAAGGTGGATGAAAAGTGGAAGATGGGGTTTCCTAGATCCTTTGGAGCGAGCATACCCAGCCAATACTTTTACATTCAGACGTGTGGCCGTGGCCTTCATCACTATTAGATGATAGATTATCCCTTACTGGTAGAAACTGTTACAGTAGTCACAAGGAACTCGTGCACCAGAGAGCAGACTCAGGCTTAACCAACACTCTGTGTTTTTTTTTTTTTTTTTTTTTGTTTTTTTTTTTTTTATATATAACCACAGCTAATCCAGAGTCAATGTAGATATGAATATAATTGGGCATTTAGGAAGTTGTCATGGTGGCTTTAACTATGTTTCGTTTCTATTGAGATAATCTTCCTCGGATTTTACCCATCATCTTGCTCCAAATNTACATTCAGACGTGTGGCCGTGGCCTTCATCACTATTAGATGATAGATTATCCCTTACTGGTAGAAACTGTTACAGTAGTCACAAGGAACTCGTGAACCAGAGAGCAGACTTAGGCTTTCACAACATTCTGTGTTTTTTTTTTTTTTTTTTTTTCACCACAGCCTATCCAGAGACAAAGGAGATAAGAAAATAGTTGGGCATTTAGGAAGTTGTCATGGTGGCTTTAACTATGTTTCGTTTCTATTGAGATAATCTTCCTCGGATTTTACCCATCATCTTGCTCCAAATACAAAAGAGACAGCACTGCTGACATCTGCCTCGTGTTTGGACATTCCCTTCCCTATTCCAATCATTCATTGGCTTGTGTTTGCTGTATATGGTAATCAAACTCAGTTCCTTGGCCCAGACTGACCAGAATCATTTCTGTACCTCTAGGCCTCATTGATCTCATAATTAATCCTCTATTCCTATATGGATAAAATTTACCTTATTTCCCATAAAGCATTGGTGGTATATTGTAATGACTCTGGAACTTTAAAAAGTAGTTTGCAATTCCTGGCCTCTTCAAATTCTGGGTTTTGTTTTTTTTAAAGGAACAAATCATCAAGGAATTCCAAATAGGATTTTTAGTTTAAGGGCTAGCTTTTCAAAATACTCCTTTTATTAAATTGCTTATGTTTCTAGTGATCTGTGTACACAAAATAATTGGCATTGCTTTTATGACTAGAATCACAGTTCTTATAAACATTGTGGTTGCTTGACTGAACTGTAAGTAAACGACTTGGTTTTGTTTTGTTTTGTTGTTGTTGTTTTGTTTGTTAGTTTTTATTTTTTTTTTTAAAAAAAAAGCAAATCAAGTCAGGACTTATTTAGAGAGATTTTTCATCATGGAAAGTAGAAGCTTGTGGCTTGTCTTAATAACAACAGAGATAATTAACAAAGCATCATATGAAATAATTGACTTAGAATAAATTAATTGCTTACTCATGCTTTTTTTTAGCCAGCGATAGAGAAAGCACTATAATCAGAGTATTAAACAAGGACATAAAGCTTTAACAATCACAGCTTCATCCTTTGTAACGATATCATACAGAAAAGTACAGTGGCAGAGGTTAGACCTTAGTAGGTCCCAGCTGACTCCATATCCTTCTATTGTGCAAATAGAACATGAAAACATTTCCTAAGGATGCAAAAAAGTCAACACAATAAAGATGGCCACATACCAGACAATAATTAAAATATTCTGTTGCTACGGCTTCTTTGATAACACCAGGCACAAACCCCAATTAGTACTGGTACTGGCCTCATGAAAATTTTTTTCATATGTAGTTATTTGAAGTTGGGTTAGTGGTCCAAAGCTGGTATAGGTTTAAAAATGAATCTGCATAGTAATTGTGCTCAGGATCCTTGAGATGAGAGGGTATGGGATGGTTTTTATATGACATACAAATCCTTTTCTATATTACTATTGGTATGGGAAGATTCCCTACCTCAAACAGTTGTAAAAGCACTAGGAAGCAATGCATAGCAGACAGAACTATGTCTGTCCAAGCATAATTACTATATAACTATGCATTATTGCTAATCAACCGGAGAAATGCTCAGTTTCACCTTTCAGAATAAACTCCAAGAGGATGAATTAGAACATGCCATTTAACTTACGAGTGAAGCAGAATACTGTCTGTGTGACTAAGACTGTTATCATTTTGGTACATAAAGGAAAACCTTCTTCCTGTTGTGATACACTATTCTAACTCATATATATATATATATATATATATATATATATATATATATATATATATGACATGTTAAAGTCAATCAGCTGTGTGAAAAAGTGCAGAATAGAGAGATTCCTTGAGTTTAGAGGAATGACATTCAAAGTAGAATAAAGGAAATGATAAGGGAGACACCAGGAAGTCTTGGTGTGGGAGTTCACTTTCCCATGAAAGCTAGGGACAAAACTATAAGTGTTACCTCCAAAGATGCATTTGGAAAGTGACTTGGAAAGAAAATGAGAATGTCACTTGTAGGCATTTGTCTCCTCCAAATCTCCTTGTGTAGAAACTCAGATGAAACATACTCATAAAAGGATGGAAACAAAAACATAAAGAAAGTCAAAGGAAAAATAGTACCTCTATTTTGATTGCATTGCCATCCTTAACAGAAATCCTGGAATCTCAGCCAGAAAGTCATAGTTACTGACATGTAATGTATACCTGGACCTTCTTTCCTCCAGTTCTGACATGAATTCAGATGGTGTCTGCAGACCAATGTCAATATCATTTGCCCTTGACTGTCCTCACCTACCCCTCTGTTAGTTTGCCTCATGTGGATATGCACCTAAGCCTCATTTTCCATTGCTCTGAGAAAATGTTGTTTGACACAGTCATATTTCGATCAATCAGCTGCCATCAGGGAACGGGGCTCTGTGAAATCAATGCTGACTCCTGGTAGCATATGAGAGGAATAATAGAGCACTGGTTATGGGATGCACAGTGTCACAGAAGTAGCAAAAGAGGAGTTGATAGAAGTAGCCCAGGGGCTGGAGGTCTAATGTGAGTTCTCCACTTTCCAGATGAAAAAAATGTAGCCATGAAGAAATTCAGTGACTGAAACAGAGTCATGCATTCTCAATGGGAATATACATTGAAATTTCTTGCTTTATGGACTCAGAAAATACTGCCAACCATGTATGCTATCACCATGCTCAGCCCCAGTAAAGGCTGGAGATGGTGTACCGGTTGGTATCAGCCAGAAATCACATGTGAAATGAGCTGCTGTGTCCAGGCAGCCTATGGACTGAGACATGTATAATTATTTATTTCTACCACTTCAAGGTTTGGGGTGGTTTGTCATTTATCACTAGATAACCAGAAGCATCATTTTATTGATGAATAAGATGAGGAGAAATGATGTCAGAAGTCTCAGCTATTCACAGTGCTCAGATTTTAAGATTTGTAGTCAAAGTATTTTGTATTTTACTATTCTCACTCACTCACTGTTTTTCTTTCTTCCCACTACTGACATATCAGGCACTTGGCTTTCATTAAGCCTCATCTTTATCTATGAGATTCAAATAGGCATACTTGGCATATAATTTTATATATGTACACACACACATATGTGTGCTTGTATAAAGGTAAATGATTTGTCCTATATTATACAACTTAGCAAATGGCACAGCCAGAAATTGAGCATACAATATTTTTCTCCATAAGTTTGACTTCCCAAACACTGCACATTATTGCTTCCTAAAATCTGTAGGACTCTTCCTGTGCCTGCCTCTCTGATGTAGTTTAGCCTTTCCTTGAGTTATGACTCTCTTTATTCTGTAACACTATAACAACTCAGGAAACTTCTTCCACAATTGAACATGGAATTGAGGAAAACAGATTCTGTGTTCCTGGGCCATGGTCACATAAAGTGCCTTCAGAATAAACAATCTCTGATCACTGCCTCCTAAAACAAACAAACAAAAACCCCAAGTATACTCTCACTCTTTCAAGGATATGTCCATGAACTTAATCATTTAGCATCGTGGTCATAAAGATAAACCAGAAGTTCCTAGAGTACTGCTGGTAAATGTTTAAACTATCTGCTCTATAAAGAGAAGTCCAGCGTAGGGAATTCCCCCTCCTCCTCGCTCCCTTTCTATAACAGCTTTATGGAAATACTGGAAAATCCACCCTTTGAGAGTAAATAATTCATTGCAATTTTTAGAGAAAATTGTTTTGAAAAAGGTCCAGTCATTGTGACTAAATAAGCTCAAGACCTTCACTATCCCAAGGAAGCTGTGTATATATATTACTCATAACTTTTAAGATTTTCTACCACCTCCAGCTCTGATTTTTACACTGGGGGAAAAAAAGCAAAAAAAAAAAAAAGTGTTATATTCTCACTTTCCGCTAAAATAGCAAGATTATTTAAGATCTGTTAGTGTATTATGTGACTTCGATACACATACTGAATACCGTTAAGTTATATTTGTGATTGCTAGGGGTAGTCTGTGTTTACTGAAGCAGAAGTTTATAATTTTCTACAATAAGAATATCTGCTGAATCTCTGATTGAAAAGAGAGTTTCTCTCCTGCAATGTATGTGCAGACCATTTAAACCAGCACTGGACTCCCGAAGCCATGGGTATCAACTATTACTTCATAGGTACAAATTTCCTCTTTATTTACCAGGAAAGCTTTTGAGATATTGGGGTTATGAACTACAAACAGATGAATTCTAGAGAGTTGCAAGCACAGGTGTTGTTATGCATGTAAGGCCAACCATTTGCTCTGCCCGGGGGGATGGGGTGGGGGATATGTTATGTGTTGAAGGCTAATCAGCAATGAGACTTTCTAAAGCTATGACCTAGAAAGAGCCAATGACACTTAAGGTTCTGAAGAGTAAGTCCTGATCTAGCATAGCTAGTTCTCTTAGGAGATAAATATGAGACACCAGAGATGTGGCTATCCAGAGGGCCATTCGAGGACAGCCTTGGTTGTAAACCCATCTATAAGTCAAGGAAATAAGCCTTTATAGCTACTAAGTCTGTCAATACCTAGACCCCAAACTCCATCCAGGACTGGAAAAAAACACAAATATAGGTTGGTTAAGTACCTTCTGTGGTCTTCTGTGATGATAGCTAGAAAAATACAATGAACCTGAGGGTTTCTCAGAGGAGTGTCACAGTATGTCTAAAGAAGCTAGGAAGCTTCATGTCTCCCAATATCTGTGGAAATATTCAGGATTCAACTCCACCCTTGGTCCTGCGGTGAAACTGAAATAGTCCTTGTGTTTTACACCAGAAAGATCACATCTTCTCCTCCTGAGGGTCTGTTATTTCATGTGGCCTAAGGACAACATTACAAGAAATGTTAATTACTATTTAAAATGTGTTTCACTTTATATGTAGTTAGATACCATGCATCTTAGAGTAAGTTTATGCCCACATGTAAAATTTAACGTGTATATAAAGAATTAAAGATAATATGAAAACTTGAAATTTTTCACATAACCCCACACACACACACTGAGACACCATTTCAGTTTTATTTTTAATAACACAACCACAATTTTGTTAAGTGATAATGAATGCAAAACTTGCAAGAAGTCAGAGGATAATGTGATGAAGTTTGTCCGCCAATACAAATTTTAAAGCATTTTGAGGCAGGTACTCTCAATATCCTTTATAATCCTCCACAATGCCAGGCTTACATAGTGCAAGTGGAGGTTATAAGAACATGTTATGCAAAGGGGCAAAAATCGAGAGACAGAAACTCGGGGTTGCAGCAGAGATTAGTACAGAATTATGATGAGTGGGTACCAAGCTCGGATCTTCATAGCTGTCAGTGTTTCAACATTCAGTGCATTATTTTTAGGAAAACACTCAATGCAAATTTCAAAAAAAAAAAAATTCTACAAAAGCCACAGTTTGCCTACAGATCTATAATTCTAGACACTAGCGGGATGGAAAATCACAGTGTCTGAGTACTTTTTTTCTAATGCTTGTCAGCGTTCAGAAATGTGATGCATGCTAAAGTTGCGTTCCTTAAGTTCCCTGCAGTGAAGTTTCACCAAAGTTGGAAATTATTGCTGTGAATTTTTAGCTCTGGTAAGCAATTCTGGTAGGAACTGTGGGGTTGGAGATAACAGGGTGATATTGTGAGCCTTGTCTTGTCTTGGAGATATTCTAAACTCAATTTTCAGATAAGGATGGAAGTCAGAGACATAACTGTTAAGACTCACCTAATAAACAGAAATAAAGACTGCAGCCCTACTTGTCTCTGCCTTATCCTAAAGCAAGAGCAGTTTACACTAAGACCTGTTGGACTGTTTACAATTGCCCCATGCAGATTGGGATTGCGATAATCAGAATCCAGTTACCGTATTTATAAACAACAGTAGCAATGAAACAGCTCCTTAAGTACTGTGGCTTAGCCAGGATGTCTATATGTTTACTGAGTGTTATTAAGTCATCAAAGAACTCCTGAGTAGAAAATACACAGCAAGTGATGAGCTTTCTAGATGTTAATCTGCCCAATGTTAGAGAGACTTAAACTGAAACACTGACAGATACAAGGAAAGCACACCAGGCCTTCTTGAGTAGTGATGGTACAGTTATTGTCAGCCAACAAGAAAAAAAAATTGCCTGGCAATTTTTACAAAAATAATATACTCACATTAATTTAATAAAATTCAAAATTAGAGGGAATATCGGTGAGCAATATACCAATAGTAAGGTTGGTTGCTTACAGTAGCCCAAAATGATTAGACAAAGCATAAGAACTTTTGTAGACAGTGAAGGAAATGTAATTGTTGTGACTTTGAGAGTTACAGCTAGCCATCTTTACCAGTCTTTACCTAGTCTTTACCTAGAGTAAAGTTCCTAGAGAGCCTGGTAAAGAGACTCACACCTTTGATCAGAATCTTCTGCCTTCAATTATGGTGTGGTTGTTTGTGTCATTAACATGGAGTCTCCTTTTTCCCATGAGAAATAGTAAGGGTACATACCCCTTGGAAGATCAGTTCTATTTTAAGAAAGGAGGAGGGAGAAAAGGAGGAAGAGGAGGAAGACAGGAGCAGGAGGAGGAAGATATCATTAGGTTCTTCTTTCACTCTGAATTCAGCCATGTGTGGCAGGAAGATTTTCAGTTCTAATCATTTTACAAAAGAAAAGGTGTTAGGATAAGACTAGCAATTTTTGTTTGTTTGTTTTTGTTTATTTAATTTCAGTGGACCGCATTAGCATAAATATTCACACATCAGCATTTCCATTCTTAAAAATTGTCAGCAGAGCCTCTGACTACCCCACTACGACTTTGTTTTCAGTGGGGTTAAGGATGTTGGGATTCATTTAAGAATCTCTAGCACCTAGTCTTAGAATCATTTCGGTATTCTGAGCATTTCTGTCTCCAGAAATCCAGATAATTCCCCAAAGTTCTTAAGTCTGTAGACAAATGTAAGAGTGGATTTGATTGTGGATCTGTCTTCTTCTTTGCTTTACAACAAGACTTCCTAGGAAATCATCTTCCCTCTACCATAGAAGGATCAAAAGTGTGATTCGGATAGCCTCACAAGAAAAGCAACTGAATACTGTGTTGTTATGACACTGAATGAAACTGAAGCAAAGAAGTTTATTGAATTTGGTTAAAATCTCTCTTCATTGGATAATCTTCCTGTATGGTTTTTATATTTAGTTTAAATGAGCATCTCCTGAAGCCCTCCATCTGATCCTGCCACCGTAAGCAAGACCATTGACAAGGTCTCATCTAATTAAATCATGTTGTCAAGCTCAGAATGAATTCAGTTCAATCTTACAGTTCAAATTCCATATGCATTGTAACAAACAACTTTATAATACATGACAAGACTATTAAAATAATCAATCTAAAAACCAGACTCTCAAAAGCCCTTCTAATGAAATTGTTTGTAATTTATTCATGAGTAAATAGAATTTCAAACAGAACAAATCAGATGCTGTATCATTCTGAGAGGCTTAATTTTTTTTTGTAAGTTGATATATATGTCCTTCAAGTAACTACTTCATATAGTAATGAGACAGAATTCTTTGTAAAATACCATGACTACTCATTGTTACATTAAATAAATAAATAATACTAGATCATTTAAATTTAATTACTAAATCTAATTTTGTCCATCTCTAAGATGAAGAGATTTTAGAAAGCAATTATATTCACATAATGAACTCTTTTGCATGAAATAATCAATTAATGTAGCCAAACAAAGTTTGTTTTTTAAAATGCAAACTTTTAGTATGTTCAAAAAAAAATCACAATGCCTGATTTTTGTACTGTTTAACTTTCTGACTATTCATTTAGGTCAAGGCATTCATACTGACAATGTGCATAGTTAAGCCTGTCTCTTAATGTCCTAGGTCCTAGGTCTAAGAAGTCATAATTTGTATAGTCATGTTGCGAGACTCAAATAACATAATACAAATTAATTTAGTCCATAAGATGTCTATGGCTAGAATATGGTCTCCTTTAACTTTTTGTGGTCATTAGTTATAGACTTAGCATTTGCAAGACTCTTTGAAGTAATCACAGAGAAGAAAATGTAATGTTCTTGATATAGCTAGAACTACTATGTATACAAAAAAAAAAAAAATCCCACCTATATTGTATTGTTGCAAACCCCTGAACTCCGACCGGCAGAGACGGAGAAAAAAACGAAACAAACGCCAAGGAAGGTTCCAAATAGATTTCTTCTTTATCTTTCAGGGCAGCTTTTTCCTCTCCCTCTAACAAACAGCTTTCTCCAACCCTCTCCCAACTCCAACTAACTCCAACTGCTTTCTTCAACTGCCTTCTCCAACTGAACTGTTTACAGCTTTTTCCCACAACATTCTCCCTTCCCCCACCCCCGAGCACATCCTGTTTTGAGTCCTCTGACCTAATCCCTCTCCCCTCTCCTGGATCAGGTCAGAGTTCAGCCAGGGCAAGCGGTGATAGTCCAGTGACTCAGCAGGCAGGCAATACAGGATCATCCAAATGTGCAAGCTCAGGTTAAACAGGTATCACGATGGTCTCACTCGCTTCCCACATTGTATGCCTAATTGAAGTAACTCTTGACCAAACTCTTTAGTTATTTTTAATGCATCTGTAACATATTTCTAAACAGCTGCCTCAGATCTGTCACTACAATGCACAGACTATCTGATTGCAGCTAAGTTTCCTTCATAGTTCTGATCTTCTAATGAGAGCTGAGATTAATGCTAGTAAGACTGGAGTAATGTCAGTCAGTATTTCGATCCTAGTTTTCATTGTTAGCTTTATAAGTTGTTGCTTTGCCACATTTCTCATACTGTGTCTAATTTAAATTTGTAGGAGCTAGTACATCTAAACTAGAGAAGGCCATATAGAAAGCTGTTCATACCAAAACTTGATATTCAGCCCTAGTAAGAGCCACAGTGATTAAAACTTAATTATAAACTATTAGTTAGAAGAGAACTGTCTAGTCTTGGACTTAGAAATCATGACCATTTCTAGTTATTATATTCACCTAAGGCAATTTAGATAAGAATATCCACAAAAATTCAAGTCAACTTAAAAATCCAATGTATTGTAACAGCATGGTGTCAAAAATGGCTTGGAAGCTATGGTGTTGAATACAGTTACCCAAGTCCAAGATTTACATCTTATCTTCCAGTATCACTCTTCTCCCATCCTACAAAATGGATAGAGACACTATCATATGACTTAAAACCGACAACTGACATAAAATTAACAGAAATGTCCTGAAATATAAATGGAAGTTTTTCAACTTAATGAAAGTATAATATGCCAGTTCAGGGTAGACAAAGGCATTATCTATTTTCATTGGTCTATTTATGAATATGTATTTGATTTTCATATGCTTAAGAATATAATAAATTAATCAAATGTTGGGCACATTTGTGTTCAAAAGTGAGAATTTGACAGTACAGCAGCAAAAGTAACTTCTTTTCTTCAAGGAATAAGACTGTCTACTTTACATGCTTCTAAGAGTATAAATAGAAAACTAAAAGAAAATAGACTGGCCTTAATTTAATAGGGAATTCTGCCACTTAACTTTTCTGCCTTAATATAGTATGACCCACTAAAAAATAATCCCCCATATTTTAAGAACAAGATTGACCATCAAAGTGGGGATTGTCAACTAAAAAGATAACCAAGCAAAGTGATATTTCTAAATCTCTAACTTCGCTCCTGTATATTCTACAGATTTCCTGGGTATTGATTCAGATACAACACACAAAATACATTGAAGAGCATATGTTATAGGGGTGGTATTTTAAGTATGATCATTGAATTGGGACCTATCTAATCAGAACCTGATAGGTTCACCATTGGCTACATAACTGAATGTAGTACCTCCCCCTTTTCTTGAATCTCTCATTAGGAATTAGTTTACCATTGAGTGGTAGAGCCTCTGAAAACTTCTTTTATTATTCATGTATAAATATTTATGGGCATAGTCTCAGTACTGTTATCCTCAGTTGTGAAGAGTTCATGATAATGTTGACTGTACATTGCTCACAAGATGTCTTTATTTTTCTCTCAAGCTTCTGGTTCTTCCATTCATTTTTCCCCTTATGCAATGTTCCCTAAGTTCTGGAGAGGTTGGAGGATGACATAATAATGTGTGTGGTGTGTTTATGTGTGTGTTTATGTGTGTGGTGTGTGTGTGTATGTCTGTCTGCCTGTCTTTGTGTCTGTGGGTCTACCTTTTAATTACAATAGAGTAGGTTTTCATATGGAATTTTGAAAATGCCAACTTTATAGATAACTTCTCCATATTCTCTTCTCTCTTGCTCACCACCTCCATTATGCTTAAACCCTTCCATCTCAACTATTCTCTATCTACTTTCATATTACCTACATTCCTCTATACCCTCTCTTAAGGCAGCCTCCTAATTACTGCTTTCCAGACTTCTGGTCTCTGGTCTCTGGTCTCTATGGGAACTTGATCTTTCAAAGTGAGAGATTAAAAAAAAGAGAGAGAGATTCAAAGCTAGGATCCACAAAGAGAGAGAGAACATGTGGTGTTTGTTTTATTATGCCTGGATTACTTCATCAAAAATATTTTCCATCAATTACATCTATTTACTTAAAAGTTTTATAATTTTTATTTTCTCTGAATAAGTTTCCCTTGTGTTTAGGTATCACATTTTTATTACCCATTCGTCAGGTGATGTGTATCTAGGTGTGGTATGACACAGCTATTCCACTCCTGAGTGTACAACCCTAGGACTCTGCATCCCCTTATCAAGATGCCTGCTCATGTTTGTTATCACTCTCTATATAAGGCTAAGTTTAATGAATTAACTGGCTTGTATAGAAACAATGCAATAGAAAGGTAATTTTAGGAGAATATAGATGAAATTTGAGTTTAGTGTTTCAAATTTTTGAGGTAACTTTTAATTTCGTATTAGAATAAATCCTGAAAGTACATATATATAGTATGCTTCATGAATTGGCTGTTCTTTTAGTGAGATGTGATTAAATGAAACTAATGCACAAAATAAAAATGTACTTATACTGCATGCAAGTAACACATCTGTATTATAAGAGTGCTTACATAATGCTATGAGACATATTTTTGAATCCTTTGAGATAAACACAGAAAGAGTTTTTTATTGCACAGACAGTAATACAAATATCACAATTATTGTATGGATATAATGACTTTCTATAAATTGAATGCATTCCTATTAAACCTATTACAAGAACAAATCCTTGCCTAGTAAATTAAAAATATTATAAAAATGGTCATACTGAGGTATATGTGAATTTACTGCAAAAATTTCACACAGATACTACTTGAAGGAATTAAATACTTTAAAAAATGGGTGTGAATTTTTAGCAATACTGTGATTTTTAGCAATACTGTGTTTGCTTTGATGAACATTTTTCTTTAAATTCTTTCTTCTATATGCATTCGTTATGAGCAAAGCACCATTGACTTTCAATCTGGATAAATATTTCCAAGAATATTTTATAACAAATAGTCTTGAAATAGAGATTCTCAGTACAGAATAATCTAATATGTCTTTTCAAGTAGAAAGGACTGTATGCTTACTGCCTATTAGAAAGCATGGTTTCTTAATATCAGGACATTTATCTCATAATGAAGGCTACTATCTATACAGGGGTTCTCTCCATTGTTGCCTATGCAATTTGAATATAAGAGGCAATGGTAGTTTTATGGCTATTGTGATTTCTGGAGCAATAGCCTGCTCTTTGACTGGCACATAGGCCTTCCCTCTATTATTGTCTATAGAATAGCAGCAGATATGGCTAGATTCTGCAGAAAAGTAGAGCTAACTATTGGCATTTGTATTTTTTTAAGAATAGAAATTTTAGAATCAGATCATTTGATCAAAGTTGACCGCCTCCTCTCTGTGATTTTAGCTAGCTAAACATTGAAAGAGCCCTAAGGTCATTTTCCCATCTCTGCTGAGTCCAGCTTGGCCATGTAAGGGGTCAATATGACATGTGACATGATTCTCTACCTCTGATCTGATACTTTTGCTGTGTCAGATTCTTTACAGAGTCAGCAGGTCATGGGCCTCCACGAATGTGGATGGTTGCTGTGTGTATAAGGCTTGCTTGTATAATGTACATATTTTCACGTTCCTTATTCTGGGAATGTCTTCCCTGCTAAGGTTAATAACTCCATCATAACCAAAGACAGCATGAATCCAGGAGGCTAAGAGGTATTTATGTCTCAGGAAAATGATAGAACCTTCAGGACAGCCCTTAAGGCTCTGGGAAAGAATGCTGAAAATATGAGTTTGAAAACATATTAGTTTCTGACCTTTGTAAAATATAAGTATGTAATATAAATTATATAAGGAGCTTTACAGATCTAAAGGAACAGAGGAAACTGCAATATGAGCCAGCATATAAGAAAGATGCTAAGGAAGGAGATAAAGACATTTAGGGAGTGGTGGTTGCAGGGCAAGATCCCAACTAACTGATATTTGGTTTGTTTGGTTTTGTTTCTCTGTTTTTGTTTGTTGTTTGTTTGTTTGTTTAAGCTTACTAAAACAAGTGGGTTCCTGAGTTCAAAGTCAGCCTAGGACAGTGCTAATTTAGGTCCATGTTTAGAAGGGTAGTTTCTGGGTGGTGTTCCACCCATCTATCTTACTGCTTGTGTTTGTGCTTGCTGTCTTTAAGAATCAAGGAGCTGAGGTCATGAGATGCTGACTCATGGGATTATCAAAAGGGAACCTGGGGTGATGACTGAATTGATATGTAAGATAAAATATTGGGCTTTTGAAGAGCTATCCAGAGAGTTTTTTAAATAGAAAGAGAAAGCTGTCTCCAAAGAGCAGATCACCGAGAGCAATCTGAAAAGCTGTCTCAAGCAGAACACAGAGAGAATGCAGACTGGAAAGCCATCTTGAGTAGAGCATACTCTGTCATCTTGAATCCATGATTTGACTTAGAGTTTTCTGTTTTGCTGCTCCCAGACACCCCTTCTCTCAGAATCCCTCTACAGGCCAAAGCAGGTCCTTGGCACAACTCCATGATGGAAAAAATTAATGCCTAACTTAGAATGTTCATTAAGGAATGGAACCAATTAGGGAAAATCCCAGTAATAAGATGGTACTTTTCAGGTTGCTTGCAATGCAAGAGATATGCATGTTTGACATATTTTCTCTCTCTCTCTCTCTCTCTCTCTCTCTCTCTCTCTCTCTCTCTCTCTCTCTCTCTCTCTCTCTCTCTCTCTCTCTCTCTCTCTCTCTCTCTCTCTCTCTCTCTCTCTCTTTCTCTCTGCCCCAACCCCTACTCTCAGAAATTCATTTCATGAGAATTCAATCTTAAGATCAGTAAATATAGAGAGCACAATTACAATTTATGAAGCATTTGTGGCATATTTTATTTTTTCTCACTTGATGTATTGGTCATCCTGGGTCTGTACTGAACTGCTAGCCACTGAAAGTTTTACCTCTTCTGGTCTGCATTCCAACTAAGAACCAAGTTTTGACATGTTCTTTTACAGTTCCTATATAGATCGATGACAGTTGCCTAGAGGAAAACCTAAAACTTATCAGTTCTAAAAGCTGCCATCATATTAACTTTACCTTTGGAAGGTTAAACACCTAGGGAAGACATATTGACTTCCCTGCTTTCTCATCTGCTTCTGCCAAAACTTTCTGACCTCCTCAGATCTCTGGTATTATTTCCCATATTATCTGAGGCAAATTTTTCAGCAGCCCTCTGTGAGGTTATCATCTCTGTTGCTTCTCTTTCACTATTTCTGAATGACCTGGATATGAGTCAACCAATTCTTCCATCTGTTTCTTCTAATCCATGACCTCAGTGCTCTTCCTTAGAGTTCTATCCCGTGAACAGTAAATACTGCTTGGGACCTGAGTCAAGGTCACATTCCTATCTCTGATCTGATGCTTTTGCTGTGCCAGATTCTTTACAGAGCAGAGAGGTCATGTGGGTTCTCTTGTGGAAGTTTTAGGTGACCTAATGTGACTCTTGCTGGGCCTCACTCTAAGAAGTATAAATGTGAGGACAAAGTGAAAATAAGAAGATTCATCCACAGAGAAGCTATAAACCCAATTTCAAAATATGCTCCATTTGATAAATGGGGAGTTGTTTTTTTTTTTTTATGTATATTTTTCAGTCTTTTACTATGATCATACAATGTGGCAGTGAATAGTTTTCTACCTATGCTATTGTATCTAAATATATGCATGTTTCAGAATAAATGAATATGGGCTAATCTTATGGATAGTCGATGAATTTTCATTTCAAGACCAATTGTGAAGTTACATCTGCAGACATTTTGTTGTGTATTTTAGATCTTTAACATATATATGTATATATGTTATACAGGAGAAATTTTTAGCCATATTTAGGCATATGCTTCTTTCCACACTCATAGAATGGCTGAGTCATGACATTTCTGCAAGACACCTCTTCCCACTTTCTAGATTCTTTTGGGGAAGAATGTCCAAGAATTGCCTCTCATCTGTTACTTTCTTTACTGTAAATTATTTTTTTTAAAAAAAAGATGTTTCCATTAGTAAAGACTGCTAATTGAAGTAAAGTTTAAATCTCCATGGCTATCACATGGTTGAGTTCAATAAAGCACTCGTTTTGGTACTGCAGTTTGATTTTATTTGTGTGGTTTCTTAGATTTGAAAAGATTGTCATATAAGAATATATACATTTACATTATAAAATATAAAGATAGCATTGACACTGGATAATATGAATCATCTGATATATGGTCCAGTTTTACTGATGGTAAAAAAGGAACTTAGACCAAATACAAAAAAACGAGGCTTTGGGGGTGCACATTGCCAAAACATTTCGAGAAGAGCCTTGTGAAATTCATTAGCTGATGGCAGTGAAGTGGTTACTGGTGGAATATGAATTAAACTGTGGAAAATCAACTGACAGATTTTGTGAACGGCCCTGATATTTCAGTGATGGTCACTTTAAGGTATGTGAGACTTTTTTAAAAGAGAAATTGAGATTGGCATTCAGTGTGAAATGCCACAGTTTTGGACACTGTTTTCTATTCTCATTTTGTCTCTTCATTCTTGTACATCAGCAGCTAGGAATGGCTTTGCTGTTTCCAAGTGCTCTGATATCTCTTAACAGGAAATTTAGACTGTAAAGGCCATTGTCACTCTGTGAATGCATTTGGGAGTGCAAGTCAGCAAGTTCCTTTGGAAATATGTTTTGGTTAAATTATCCTTACTTAATGACTAGTTACAAAATTTAAAGGCAAAGGCAATGTCATTATCCAGCTTCCCTGCTAGTCAACTTTGAAAACCTGCAGGAAACAATAGAAACCAATCAATTGTTCCTGTCTACGGATAGTAATACATTTTAGTGTGCCTTCCAGTATCTGGCTTTGTTTAAGTTGCTATTGTAGAGGGAGAGCTATAGAGTCTAAGTGACTATACAATAAGGAAGTGAAAATACATTCTTTAGTAACTTGTTCTGTCATTTTTACCTCTTGATTGAGCCTTTATTTCAGTGGGAGAATTAAAATACTGAATATCAATAAAATGCATTCTAAATTCTTCAATGTAGAGTATTTAGAGATAGTCAATTGTTACTACTAGTAATGACTGGATGTAGCATTCAGCTTTAAATTTTTTAAATTGGGTAAAATAGAAGAAATAGAATGTTGCATGTTCAGTTGTCTAACATGTACCAACTGCAGATATCAGTATGTACCTTCAAGGATGAGTAAGTGGGTAAATTAAGAAAGTGTGTATAAAGCCATTAACACACTATATACTCCATGAAAAGCATTTGGTTGTTGATGGTTGTATGGGATATATATATATATATATATATATATATATATATATATATATATATATATTTCCACATAACTTAGGCATGAAATGTATTGAAACAGTTTTACATGTAGAGAAATAAGGGATGATTTAATCAACAGCATCTATTTATGATATATAAACTCTAATTTATGACATATTTTTTCTAAAAGCCTGTTTATAAACCTTGCATAATTTCAAATTATGATTTAAGTGTAGGATTTAACTCTTTCTGTAAACACAAGAATATGTGTCTATGTATTTTTGACACTTTTTAAAAGTCTTATACTGTTGGTCTTGAATACAATTATGCTGTAGCCGGTATGCATATCTAAAATAAGCAATTTCCTCTTTTCAATTTTGAAAATATGTGGATCAGGTAATGCTCTAATTTATTTTCTGGCATTAATTTGCAACTGCACTATCCAAGAGGATTAGCATTTATGGCTTTTAACATGTAAATACAAATTAATTAAAAATTATTACCATAGTAATTTAAACTAACATTGTGTCCTAAAGAATGTTACTAGAATATGACTTTCTCAACTACACGTGCTGCACATCAAGTCTACCAGAGTCATAGAGAATGGTTCTGCTATTGAACAACACACTATAGGACATCTTTATTATCACTGTGAGTATCCTTAACCTTATTTTCTTACAACAGTGGTTCTCAACCTCCCTAATGTTTTCACACTTTAATAGAGTTCCTTTTGTTCTGGTGACTCCAACCATAAAATTATTTCTGTTGCTATTTTATAACTATAATTTTGGTATTGTTTTGAATCATAGTATAAATGTCCAATATGCAGGATATCTGATATATGATCACCAAATGAGGTCATGATCCACAGGTTAAGAACCACTGTGAGCAGTTATTAGTTGCTTGTGGTTCTTTGTCTAGGGGTAAGGCCCTTTAAAATTTCCCTTTCACATTTGCATTTCTATTAGTGTTGTCGTGGTTTGGGTTTGATTAGGTAGCTGTAATGTTGCACTATTGCGGGTATAGCTTTCTGTTCTTTATTGGAGACACAATCTTAAAAGTCTTTCCTCCTCTTTTAAAATATTCTCTGAACCTTACGTGGAAGAGCTATAGAGTAGATGTAACTTTTGGGCCTGGGCACCCATCAGTTGTTCTCTCCAATTTGACCAGTTGTGGTTTCCTATGGTCTCCATCTTCTGCAAACAGAGAAGGCTCTTTGATGTGGGTGGAGATCCACATTCATCAGTGAACTGAAGAATAAGGAATTAGAATGGAGTTAGCAATTATGATAATCTAGTAAAGTGGCAAAAGTAGGTTCCTGTCTAAGACTCATGACCTTCCTAGTTGTCTAGGTTTAAAATATCAGATTATTCCCATCCTGTTAAACATGCCTTAAGTTCAAACAGCTATGATTACTGCCAATATTTGAGTGTCATTATTGCATTTCTAAGGATATCTTGCTGTGCTGGTCATTTTGATTCACAAGTATCTCAGCTGGGTAGTCCTATACATTTCTTCCTCTCTTATCCACAGCTAACACAGCACCTCTAATATAAAAAATAGTCCTCAAGGGGGTGACATTAAGTCAGATCCAGCTCAAACTTTGTGAGTCCTGTGTATGAACAATTGGGGCTTACTTTCAGCCTATGGGAGGTAACCAAGGCCAGCAACAATAGCTTGTATTATTTTGGGAGTCTCTTGAACTTCACTGATCCACACTATAAAGAAGTTTCTTATGCCTGGTGCTAAATTTTTGTTAGATGGTCTATGGATCTTTGGGGAAACATTGGTCGGTCAAAGTGGCAAAACTTCTTTTAAGGTACACACGCATGTGGACACATGTGCATATACTTATAAATGGGTTTTATGTAATAATGTCACTGAGGTTTTTCTCAAAGAAAAATTCCTTCCTCTCACCCTGTTCTTCTGTGTTGAACTCTCTCCCTTGCCAATTAAGTCCTCCCTCCCATTTCCCACTTCATATCCTTTGTATCCTGCCCCTCCCTTCTCTAGGGATCCCTGCCCCTTCAGTTATACTATTTTACTTTTCTGGTCTCTGCAGTTACTCCAGGTTATATAACAACATCTGTGTATTTGAAGCTAGGAACCAAAGATGAGAGAGAGCATGCAGTGTTTTTCTTTCTGGGTCTTGGTTATCTCACTTGATATATTTTCTCACTCTATCCATTTACCTACAGATTTAATGATTTCATTTCTCTCTAGGGCTGAATAGTGTTCCTTAGTATGTATCTAACGCATTTTCATGATCCATTTGTCAATTGAAGGAATGACAACGTCGCTTCCATTTCTTAGCTGTTATGAACAGAGAAGCAATAAACATAGGTGTCAATATTTTTTCCTGTTATTGAAAATGGATTTTTTTTTCCAGAAAAGATCAGGCTTCTAAAAGACAACAACTAAGCATGACAAAACAAGATAAACTGTGGTTGGGGTATATTGTGTGAGAGAAAGTCTATTTTTCAATGAAAAAGTGGCTTTTTCTTATATAATATATCCTGACTATGGTTTTTCTTTCCTCCTCCCAATTGCTCCCCATCTCCCCAACCACCTGAATTCACTTACTTTCTGCCTCTCATTAGAAAATAGTAAAACCTCCTTAACCTGCCCTCAAGATTCTCTTCCTTCTGTTGGGTTGCCCTGCCCAGTCTTGATCTGAGGGCTTTTGTATTATTATTATTATTATTATTATTATTATTATTATTATCTTGTTTTGTCCTGTTTGGCAGCTCTCTGTTGGAGGCCTACTCTTTTCTGAAGAGGAAACAGAGAGGGAGTGGATCAGGGGGCTGGGGGGGGAGGTGGAGGGGAAACTCTGGTCAGGCTGTACTGTATGAGAGAAGAATCTTATTTTCAATAAAAATAATTTTTAAAAAATCAAATTTCCAAAAGATAGTTATAAAATATATAATTAATATTATAATATTATATAGTGTAATATGATAAACAAAAATTAACATAGTGGAACTGGACAGGAGAAACAAACAGAAGGAAAAATCCAAGGGAAGGCACAGCAAACAGAGACCCACTCATTAGTACACTCAGAAATCCCATAGAAACACTAAATTGGAAGCCATAACAGTGGACCTGGTGCATACTCCTATAGGCCCTGTACATGATGCATCTGCCTTTGAACTCCATATGTGCTTCGATTATGTGGATTTATAGGGCATTTCCTTCTTGGAGTCCTCTATCCCCTCTGGCTCTTATATTCAACCTGCTTCCTCTTCTGTGGGGTTCCTTGGCCCTAAAGGGAGGGACTTGACGGAGATGTTCTATTTAGAGCTGAGTGTTCTAAGGTCTCTTATTCTCTATATATTTTCTGGCTGTGAGTCACAGCATCTGTTCCTATGTGCTATGGGGTGAAACTTCACTAATGATGGCTGAGCAAGGCACTGATCTATGAGTATAGCAGAATATCAACAGGGGCCATTTGATTGCTCTTTTTTAAAGCGCAGTAGTCTTTTGTTTACCCCTAGATCCTCTGAGCTATCCAGTCTCAGGATCTTGGCGACTCAAGCAGAGTAAAGTATGGTTTCCATATCCTAGAATGGGCCTGAAGTCAAATCACTAGCTGGTTACTCCCATAAGCTTTGTGCTACGGTTGTACTAGCATATCTTTCAGGCAGTACACCTTTGTCACTTCAAGGGTTTGTGGCTTGTAGCTGAGTTGGCGGTCTTTTCTCTTTTGGTAAAGGGCACAGTACCTTCCTGGACCAGCTCACCTTCTCCATCATGAGTAAATTATATAGTTGTTGTCTTTAGCAAGTAAAAGGGGGTTTTGCCCTCAGTTTATGGTAAGTGTAGGTGCAAATATTTTTCATGTCTTCCTAGTGGTTTCAGTATCTAAAGAAATTGTAAAACAATTTATTTGGCCACACAAATCTGTTCTCTTGGTTTACCAAACTACCATCTCCTCCATCAGTCACTTTCTTGTCTAATATGTGAGCACAAAGCTCTTTCCACATGTCATCGGGCTTGCTCTTCAGGCTGGTACCTTACTGTTATTTCAGTCTTTTTTTTCCACTACATTTTTTTGTTGTTGTTGTTTGAAAAAATAGATTTTTGCATATATTATTGTTTGCTCTTCTCCAACTCCTCCCAGATTGCTTCACCATCCCTTAATTGCCATAATTCAGAGCCTCCTTTTACCTCTTTCATTAGAAAATGAACAGGCATCCTAAAACATATTTCTTTATACCTCTGTAGCATCAAAAGTTGTCAATGTCATTGTCTCCCTTCAGATCATGATTTCTCTTCTCATCCTCTCTCCTTTCATGTGTTTCCCTTTCTTATCTTCCTACAGTGGGCATGTGATGGTCAATATAAGTTTGTAAAATACCTCAGAACTCACAGTAAATAGAGGAAAGAAAATACTTCCATCCCCCAACTCTCAAAAGAAGCATGCAGTGACACAAAGTAAAATGTCTGTCTCCTGTTCGTCTTCCACAGCTCTGTCAAGGATACCCAGGGGCTGTCATGAGCACAGCCTGGTACACACGCATGAAGCAGCTTCCTCTAAGTGTCTATAAAGGTTGGAACTTTTGCACTGATTGCCTTCCACCAGACATGATTTTCTAAGAACAAATTTAAAACTGCTTGATTATTTTGGGAAAGTTTGTACTGTTAAAAAAAAAGAGTTATATTAGGAACTTTAGGCAAATGCTAACATTTTCTTAAAATAACAGGTGAGGAAAATCTGTAGGTTTTGACAATCAAGAAAAGCAGTTTGTTAAATAATATTTTAAGCTCATATGTCTACTGAAATTATATTTTGTGCTTTACCAAGATAACCCAGAATGACATAGAGTGCTAGATACTGCCTCTATTCATCTTCCTTTCCTTTTGTGCAAAAATAATATCATGTCCTATTTATCTGAACATATTAAGGTATTTAAAGAAGGCAGGGATAGTGGCATGTACTCTCTTCCAGTATTTTGGAGGCAGATGCAAGCAATCTTTGTGAGTTCAAGGACATCCAGTGTTACATAGTGAGATTTTGCATCAAAACCAAAAATACAAACGAGGCATTGACTAGACAAGATATTATATGGGAAGTAGATGATGAATAAATCACTGTGGATGAAAGTAAATACTTTAAGATCTTTTTTAAAAATTATTTTATTAAATATTTTCTTCATTTACATTTCAAATGTTATCCTGAATGTCCCCTATACCCAGCCCCCGCCCTGCTCCTCTATCCACTCACTCCCACTTCTTGGCCCTGGCATTCCCTTCTATGGGGCATATAAAGTTTGCAAGACCAAGGGGCCTCTCTTCCCAGTGATGGCTGAGTATGCCATCTTCTGCTACATATGCAGCTAGAGACACGAGCTCTGGGGGTGCTGGTTAGTTCATATTGTTGTTCCACATATAGGGTTGCAGACCCCTTGAGCTCTTTGGGTAATTTCTCTAACTCCTCCATTGGGGGCCCTATTTTCCATCCAATAGCTGACTTGAGCATCCACTTCTATGTTTGTCAGGTACTGGCATAGCCTCACAAGAGGCTGCTTTATCAGGGTCCCTTCATCAGAATCTTTCTGGCATGTACAATAGTGTCTGGGTTTGGTGGCTGATGATGGGATGGATCCCCAGGGGGGGCAGTCTCTGGATAGTCCTTTTGTCTTAGATCTAAACTTTGTCTCTGTTACTCCTTTTATGGGTATTTTGTTCCCTATTCTAAGGAGGAATGAAGTATCCACATGTTGGTCTTCC
>NC_034598.1:66560891-66580129 GCF_900095145.1 Mus pahari
TTGGGGAATTGAGTCAATTGATATTAAGAGAAATTAAAGAAAAGTAATTGCTTCCTGTTATTTTTGTTGTTAAAGTTGGGATTCTGTTCTTGTGGCTGTCTTCTTTTAGGTTTGTTGAAGGAGTACTTTCTTGATTTTTCTAGGATGTAGTTTCCGTTCTTTTGTTGATGTTTTCCCTTTATTATCCTTTGAAGGGCTGTATTCGTGGATAGATATTGTGTGAATTTGGTTTTATCATGGAATAATTTGGTTTCTCCATCTATAGTAATTGAGAGTTTTGCTGGGTATAGTAGCCTGGGCTGGCATTTGTGTTCTCTTAGGGTCTGTATAACATCTGTCCAGGATCTTCTGGCTTTCATAGTCTCTGGTGAGAAGTCTGGTGTAATTCTAATAGGCCTGCCTTCATATGTTACTTGACCCTTTTCCCTTGCTGTTTTTAATATTCTATCTTTATTTAGTGCATTTGTTGTTCTGAATATTATGTGTAGGGAGGAATTTCTTTTTGGGTCCAGTCTATTTCGAGTTCTGTAGGCTTCTTGTATGTTCATGGGCATCTCTTTCTTTAGGTTCAGGAAGTTTTCGTCTATAATTTTGTTGAAGATGTTTCCTGGCCCTTTAAGTTGAAAATCTTCATTCCCATCTACTTCTATTATCTGTAGGTTTGGTCTTCTCATTNTGTCCTGGATTTCCTGGATGTTTTGAGTAGGATCTTTTTGCATTTTGCATTTTCCTTGATTGTTGTGCCCATGTTCTCTATGGAATCTTCTGCACCTGAGATTCTCTCTTCCATCTCTTGTATTCTGTTGCTGATGCTCACATCTACGGTTCCTGATTTCTTTCCTAGGGTTTTTATTTCCAGAGTTGTCTCTCTTTGGGTTTTCTGTATTGCTTCTGCTTCCCTTTTTAGGTCTTGCATGGTTTTCTTCAATTCCATCACCTGTTTGGTTGTGTTCTCCTGTGTTTCTTAAAGAACTTCTACCTCTTTAGCAGCGTTCTCCTGTATTTCTTTAAGTGAGTTATTAATGCACTTCTTACAGTCCTCTACCAGCATCATGAGTTATGCTTTTAAATCCGAGTCTTGCTTTTTGGGTGTGTTGGGGTGTCCAGGACTGACTGAGGTGGGAGTGCTGGTTCTGATGATGGTGAGTGATCTTGGTTTCTGTTAGTAAGATTCCTACATTTGCCTTTCTCCTTCTGGTAATCTCTGGAGTTAGTTGTTATAGTTGTCTCTGGTTGGAGCTTGTTCCTCCTGTGATTCTGTCAGCCTCTGTCTGCAGTCCTGGGAGTCCAGCTCTCTCCTGAGTCTCAGTGGTCAGAGTACTCTCAGCAGGCAAGCTCTCCTCTTGCAGGGAAGGTGCACAGAGGCCTGGCGTTCAGATCTGCCTCCTGGCTGAAGATATAGGCCCAAAACAGGGCCTGTCCCAGAAGATGTGTCACCTCTGCAGTTTGCACACTCATCTACACAGGCTAGACTCAGAGGGACCCTGGACACAATATGTCTCTCTCACCTGCTCTGGCAGAGCCCTCCTGGGTGACCACTTTTCCTCTGGTGGGGAAGGTGCCCAAATGTCTGGAGCCTGAAACAGGTTCTGTCTCAGAAGCTAGATTGCTTCTGTCTGTTCCAAAGCTGTATAGCTTCTGTAGTCCACATTCTCACCAGTGCAGACTGGAGCCTGTGTGCACCCGAGCAAAGATGGCTCCCTTACCAGCTCAGGCAGTGAAAGCGCTCCTAGGCAGATACCTCTCCTCTGGTGGGGATGGTGCCTGGATGCCTGGAGGCAGAAACTGAGTCCCAGAAGCTGTGTCCCTTCTGCAGTTCTCCCTCTCCCAGCAATGACCAGGGCCTGTGAGCACCGGAACAAAGATGGCTCCCTACTACTTTAAGATCTTTATGTTTTGTTTCTTTTCATCTTTACAGCTTCCAGATCTTCCTCATGGTATAAGGTTGCCTGGGCAGTCAAATGGACGCAGAATAGAAATAGAAAACAGAAGGTACATTTATGTCCTTTAAAGTCATGAATTAGAAACAAGATATGGTAACCCAAGTATCCAGTTAGCCACAATAATGTCATAGTTTTTTTTTTCAGAAAAGATAGGAAATGTAAAGAGGTTAACAATCCTTGGTCAAAAACCAAACCAAACCAAAACAAAACCCTGTCACTATATAGCCATGAAAGGAAGGCGCTGGGGAGACAAAACTGTATTAATACGGCACTTAAATATTCAAGTAATATTTTTCCCTCTACCCTAACATGTCCTAATTATCCTCAAGCAAGAAAACCATTTATGATACCAAGTTCAAAAGCCAGGATTTGTAAAGAAAAGACTGTCTTCCTCTTCAGAATTCCCACTGAATTTATTAAACTTTAACGTTATTTTTTAGCATAACTTTTATCATGGTTAGTCTCAATGCTTTGGCACCAACCTGTATAAAGTTAATCAGAAGGAAGAAGGCAAAGCATAGGATCTTGTTCTGTGAACATTCCAAAATATTATTCTGCATGAGTCATCATGTCTTATTTCCTGTTAGCCAATGAAAGTCTGAAGAGATTGTAATGATACAGCAACAGAGCTGACTTGTCAGGTCCCAGTCACCAAACCCAGAGAAACTAACCCACTGAATTTCCGAGTTCAAATGAAATAGATAAGAGGCAGGAAAATTGCAGGATGAGTGAAGGGTGTTGAGTTGTGAGCATGTGAAACACTTGCAACATTGAAGAAGTGAGAAGAGGCAGGATTAGGTAGAGAATAGACAGCACTGGATAGAGGAAGTGACCATGTAAAGGTACATTGAAAGACAGAATATGATGTTACAGTGGTATCAAGACATGGAGCCTTTATATGTAGAACCAGAAAAGTTCGATGATGCACTGTGTCTGTCTGTCCAGCTGTGAACCTGTTTGGCCTATACTGCCCATAGTACTTGCATAGTATACTTGGGGACAAAATGTCTCTTTTAAAAAGTTCACTAAGTTTTCATGAGTCTTTGTGCTTCCAGGTGAGAGGCATTTTGGTTCTGAAATGCTTTTGCAAAAGACCCCAGGGCTCTTGGTTGTTCTTATCAAATGATGGAATTTTAGAACATAGCCTAGAAGCTGTTTGGTCCCCTAACCCTGACCTCTGTCTGCAAGCTGACCTCTGGCCCCTCCCCTCTCATTTTCTTCACTTTCTATGCCCCTGCTTCATTGACTGCTTGTTATTTTCTCAACCAACCTCAAGGTCTTTGTGAATGTTTCTTCCACTATTTGTGCATCATTCTGCATGGCTCCTTAATAGCTTGTCTCACATATCCTTTAGATGTCTGTTCAAATTTTATATCTCTCTTTTACTGCATCTACAAGAATTCGAACTATGAGTCTGTGACTTGATATCCTCATCAGTGAGAGGCAGAGCTGTGTGTGTGGTTTTTTTTTAAGTTACATAATCTAGACTCTAACAGACAATAAGGACAAGCCAGTCAAAAATGTTTCCAAATGGCAGAGAAAATCTTTGCTGAATCAATAAATTCTCAATGGTGGATTCCCATTGGAGGCCCATCTCACCTCATTAAGGTGAGGGATATCTGCATGACCTGAATGATGAGGAGAGGGACTGTGTTGGTACCATCTATAAAGACGTGTGCTAATAGATGTAGACACTGTGGTAAGGGAAAAGAATTGTCTGCCCATGGAAGATATTAGTAACTGCCTCTCGTGGGAAGTGGGAAGCACACAGTAACTTGCCCCCTTTCTCAAATTCTAACACATTAGCTCACGATAGAAAGTACATACCAGGGGCAGTGGGAATAGTTCAATAGATAAGAGTGCTGTGCAAAAGGAGCCTGAAATGGCTGACTCCTGAGAGGCCCTGCCAGAGCCTTCCAAACACAGAGACAGATGCTCATAGCCAACCATTGGAATGAGCATAGGGTTCCCAATAGAGGAGATAGAGAAAGGACTGAAGCAGTTGAAGGGGTTTGCAACCACATAGGAAGAACAACAATATCAACCAACCTGACCCCCCTCCACGCACCCCGAGAGCTCCCAGGGACTAAGCCATTAACCAAGGAGTACATATGGTTCCAGCTGCATATGGAGCAGAGGAGAGGAGAGGTGGTTGGTCCTATGAAGGCTCTATAGATGCCCCAGTGTAGGAGAATCAAGGTCAGGGAGGTGGGAGTGGATGGGTGGGTGGAGAAATACCCTCAAGGAAGCAGGGGGAGGGAGGATGGGATGGGGGTTTCTGGGAGGGAGGGTAACTGGGAAAGGGGATAACATTTGAAATGTAAATAAAGAAAATATCCAATAAAAAAGAATAAATAAATAAATAAATAAAACAATGATCAGTTCACAACCAACTATAACTCCAGATCTGAGGGATCTAACACCACCCTCTCTGGCCTCCACAGATACTGCACTTGTGTGAATAAACCCACACAGAGACAGACATGTTGGTGGTTGGTTTGGAGTTGCTGTGTGTACAAACGCTAAATTCTGATCCCTAAGACCTTTGCTGCTACCAGACAGGTGTGTTCACAGGTACATCAGCAGTTGCTGTGTAAACCTTGCTCCCCAATTTAAAGCTGTAAAATAAAAGTGATTACAGCCAATTTATGGAGAGATTAGAGGTAGGCAGGGCTTCAGTTGCTGGGCTGGGGGTCAAAGGTATGGATCACAAGAGAGAGGGAGAAAAAAAGCAGGAGAAAGAAGAAGAAAGGTGGAGAGAGGAGGAAGCTGTCATGAGAAGTGATAGACCATAATGAGCAGGTCGCCAGGAGAAGTGCATCATGAGGACAGACTGATGGAACAAAGTCAGCCCAGGTGAGACTCAAATAGTAAATAACTCGGGGAGTGCAGCTGGGAATTGATTAGTCTAGCTATAGAGAAATAGATTAGGAATAATCACTTAGTAATTGTGTTAAGCTGACTAAATAAGTCAATAGTACTATGACTCAATTATTGGGGGCCTGGGTGATAATAAGAACTAATAGAGTTTGATAAGTATATATTATAATAACACAGACACACACACACACATATATATACATACATACATATACATACATATATATACACATACACACACACACACACTTAAATATAACTTTAAAAGAAGATGAAAGCAATCTGGAAATGACATCATTGACCACACCCATCCTTAGCTACCCCCTCCGTAGCTAAGGATGCTTGTGTATCTTTACCTATACCCTCATACTTTTCTGTTCTTCCCTAATACTAACCCTTCAGCCTGTTCACTTGAGCTTATCCTTTCTTACTTGAAAACATATTTTCCATTAATTTCTCCTGTCTGTCCAGTAGTCTTATTATTTTCCACTTTGCTGCTTCAACCGGACATGAAACCTGATTGTTATGTCAGAGTGTTAAAAACACTTTCCTTGGGTTGTTTATTTTGAGATGTTCCCAGTTCTCCACTCACCTGGACAAGAAAACACTTTGCAAAGGTTGATTATATTCTGTCTCAAACCCATGCTATTTTCTCTTCAGTTATCTCTAGACAGACAGTCATTGTCTCACCAAGAGGAAAAGTCAAATTGCAATGGTCTGCTGGTGCACATATCAATCATTTGCCCCACCCACTTCTTTTCTAAGCTTCATGTCTTGTTCTGCATTTTTTATGGTTCCCATAGACTTTGTCTTACTGTGTTTTCTGTCCACTAATGGCAAGAACAGATGAAGGAGAGAACCTATTTGCCCCTCTCTCATTTATATCCATATCCTTTGCTTTCTTAAAAACATACTAACTACAGTATAAGTTCCAAAAGGAAAACAATTCAGTGTATTACCAGGACCTCAGGTATTTCTTGTAACAAATTGTTATTCAGTAAATATTTATTGGGTGGATGGAGGGATAAGTGTATGAGAGAATTAATTGATGTGGATACCCTAATGTTAATGCAGAGGCTATGCACAAGGTGATCAATCAGTCAGTGTTAGCTGTTGTCTCCTTGTATTCCTGTTAAAAGAATCCTACCAATGTAGGGGAATGCCAAGGCTGGGAGACAGTAGAGGGTAGATGGGTGAGGGAGCACCCTCATAGAGGCATGGGTAGGGGGATGGGATGGGGGGATTATGGAGGGAAGACCTGGAAAGGGGATAGCATTTGAAATGTAAATAAGATATCCAATAAAAGGGAAAAAATGTTTAAAAAAAAAAAAAAAAGGAATCCTACCTAGACACTGTCCTGCATCACAAGTAGACATTTCAGTCTGAGTTGAAAGGTGTTGAGTGCATCTAAACATGAAAGAAAAAACAAAAGAGATTATATATTAAAATATAGGAATAGTTAAAAGGGATGGAAATAGCAGAAAATGGAGAAAGTTGCCATGGTCCTAGCGGGCTGCATCCCAGGTGGTTCATGGGACCTAGGAGCTGTTGGTCCACCAGCATTCTATTAGATCTGGTATAGCTTGTAGCTGTCCAGTGACTGTGATGAACCTGAAAGGGGGGCTGGAAATGAACAGGACAGGGTGAGACTGAAGGGTGAAGCCAAGGCATAGGTTCTGATCAAGGCTCAAAAGTTTAATTCTGTGGCTCCAGTTTATAAAGGGGAAACCATAAAACCCATCCTTCGTTTCAGCTGGATTATGTTGCAAAGCAAGCCCAGCCTCAGTGGGCAGTCTATTCTTCTAAGTGCCTGTAGGAAATTGCAGTTGCCCTTTGTGGCAAGCATTCTAGGTCTGTTTAGCCTGCTCAAGGCTGGGGGAAGGGCACAATAGCTCACTAGGCTGATGAATCAAATTGTTTTCTGAAACAGCATATACAGTAGAAACAACTGCCTAAGCTCCCAGCACTGTGTAATATATTAAGTACGTTTCTCTCAACAACTATGTCTGCTTCACAGTCATAAGAAGAAATACCAAGCACTTCTTTCAAATATTTATGTGCTGATTTATATTATAGCTCTCTTCTGTTTCTAGATGCTCACAAATTAAAAGATGAATCTTCCCCCTTTCATCCGTTTATAAATTCTGATTTCTAGGTTATTCCTCTTTTGCTCATTAGAGAACTCTTATTAAGTTTGGGCCCAAAAGATAAACAAACACTTTAGGGTCCTAGGAAGATCGTTCTACTGATCATTCTATTTACCTATTGATAAAATATTTTCAGGTTCAATATAAGGATCAGAGTTCAGATCTCTAGATTCTCCCTAAAACTTCAAGTAGGCATAATGACAGCCTATAATCCCATGTTTTAGGAGGCTAAGACAGAGAATCTCTAGAGAATCTGGTTTACCGGTTTAGCTAATTGGCAAGCTCTGGGTTCTATTGAAGATTCTTGACATCAGTTTTGAGCATCCACCAACTCATGCACCTCCTCACACTTCCTGGTCTTATAATTCTCACCTGGACCTCAGTGACCCATTGTACTTACTAATATACATTGAAACACCCAGACACACATGCATATCTACCACACTTTAATTTGAAAAATTAAATTAAAGAGAGATACATTCTTATGTTTTATTTCTTAATCCGTGGTTACATGGGATCATTGAGTGGTTATAGATATGAGTGCACAGATAGGTGTTTCCATAGTTATTGTGTACCGCTGATTCTTAGTCTGGTCCCTAAAATCTAAAAAACTAAGACAAATGAATATAATGATTCAATTTATTTATTGGACTACACCTAATTATTTATTGGGAGGTGGTATGCATGTAAAGCATTATGGATTTGGAGATCAGAGGACAAACTGCAAGGGGAGTCAGCTTTCTCCTTCCATGGTGTTTTAGGGATCAAACTTATGTCCTTAGGCTTGGAAGCAAGAGCCTTCACCTTCTAAAGCAGTGGTTCTAAGCTTCCTAATGTTGCGACCCTTTAATACAGTTCCTCATGTTGTGGAGACACTGACCATACAATTATTTTCAGTGCTGCTTCATGGCTAACTTTGCTACTTTTAGGAGTTATAATGCACGTTTCTGTGTTTTCTGACAGTCTTAGATGGCCTTAGACAACCCGTGTGAAAGGGTTGTACCACCCACCAAAGGGGTTGCAATCTACAGGTTGAAAACTACTGTTCTGATGTAGCTCATAATACCATCCATTCATTTTTATGTTTTTTAAAAGCTTACAGTATTTTAGACACAGAGAAAAGGATCCTAAAATATTCATGACATGTTCATGTTATTCTAGGTACAGCTCAACATACTGCCTGGCAAGAAAGTGTAAACTATATCTATGTTATTGTCCAGGTGATGTGATTTTGGGTTATTTATTATTATGTTAATCGATATTTAAGTACAAAAAAAATTAAACGGAACAGTGCTACAGCAGGTGGCATCAGCCCTTATGACCTGTGGCTTGGTTGTTCATTTCTTTCCAGATGGTCATAACTGTTTTGTTTGTTTCGAGACATGATTTTGTAACGTAGGTCAGAAAAGTCTGTTATCTCAATATGTAGCCATGACTGTATTTGAACTCAAAGTCTTCCTGCTTCAGTCTCCTAAGTGCTAGGCTTACAGGCAGATCCCAACACACCCAGCTAAGCTCTTTTTCCTGGAGGTGGGTGACTTAGCTTTTACTTGTCTTCAGTTTTGTATTAGCATATAAAGTGTCAGTGGATCGCTGTCTATACACAGGTAAGGGCAGGCACAAGACAAGTTAAGAGCCTATGATTGGGCAGCAGAAAAGGAAGGATGGCTGAGAATTTCAGAGACAAGTACAGAGAGGACAGAGAGGAGATGAAGGGGAATGGAGGGAGAGGAGGAGATAAGATAGAACCTATAGGGGAGGAAGAGAAGCCAGAATTACATAGTTCTGGGAGCCATAAGTATTAGGGATTTCTTAGATAGAAGATTAAATAATAAGTAGGATGCATTTGCCCCATCTAGGTGTGTAGCCTTGTGTTTATATCAATTGAGTTTTGAGTTCATTTTGTGGGCGTCTTGTGGGTTGAGAATTTACTAATATAAATCTGACTGATAAATTACAAGCCTTCAGAGTTTTTATTTTACCGGGTTACTGGGATTTGGGACTGACAGCTAACCACAGGAGGGAGATGGCTATTACTGTCTTTGTATCACCTCAGGGTTTACTCGAACTGGAACACAATTACAGGTATACATTACATCATACACCAGGTCTGTCTATATGAAGAACAAGTGTCCATTCCTTTTTACTCTTTGTTTTGCCTCTCTGAACATTATACCTTCAATCTATATTCTCCTGAAAATTTATTGTTCCTTATAGATAAATAAAATCCCATAGTATATATCTATCATATCATCATTTCCCAGTCATCTTCCAGTGGACATCTAGTATTTTTTTTTTTTTGATATTGTTGCGTAGCAATGAACATGAACATGCAAGTGTCTCTGTGATAAGATATGGAGTCCTTTGGGTAGATGCCCAGGAGTGATGTAGCTGAGATTATATGGTAGTTCTATTTTTAATATTTTGAGAAACCTCCATGCTGATTTCCATAATAGCTGTTCAAGTTTTCACTCCAACCAGCATTGGGAAAGGTTTGATTTTTACCCACATTGTTGCCAGTATTTACAGTTAGATAGACTTACTGGTAATAAATAGCTATTCTGACTTGGGGGAGATGCAACTCTAAGTACATTGAATTAAAGTTCCCTCATGACTAGTCATGCTGAACACTTTCCTTTTGCAAAATAAAATTGAAGATTTTATTTCTACTGATCTGTGTACAATCTGCATAATTTACATATTTTATTAGTCACATTAACTACTAAATATGAGACCTTAATGCACAAAATGCTATTACACTTCCTAAAATGCTGAGCACATTTTTAAAATACTGGCTATATGTTTCTTCTTTGGAGGATTGTCTGTTAATTTACTTAATCCTTTTGTTAACAGGAAATTTAGTTCTGATGTTTAATCTTTGCAATTCTTTGTATTGTCTAAAGTATAGGTGGTAAAGATTTTATGCCATTCTGTGAGGTATCTGTTCCCTCTGCTTACAGTTTCTTTCACTATTTGGCAACTTTTTAATTTTGTATAGTATCTTCTCTTGAGTTTTTATAATATTTTCTATGCTATGAATATTCTCTTCAGAAAGTTATGGCCAGGACTGGAAATATGGTGCTTGCCACTTAGACACATGGCTTGAGTTCAATCTCCATAGTGGAAGGAGATAACCCATTCCAGTCACACACACCCCCTCCCCCCCACACATATAAACACACACAGTGCTTTTAAGTACATACATACACATGAACAAACACACAGCTCCTTTGCATATGCACACACACACATAAACACACACAGTGCTTTTACATACATGCATACACATGCACAAACACACAGCTCCTTTGTATATGCACACACATGCACAGACACACATAACTCTTATGCAAATGTACACATACACACACACAACTCTTATGTACATGCATACCCACAGCTTCTATGCAAATGTGCACACAGCTTTTATGTGCATGTACACACTCGTACACAAACAGCTTTTATGGACACACACACATACACAGTCACACTCACACAGTTGAATTTAGTTTGCTCCCTTTTTGCCTATAATTACTTATACCTTGAAATATATTCCTTGACCTTCTGTAGCAATTTCAGCCTCTCAGGCTTTGATCCTCCTTGGACTGATTTTTGTAGAAAGTGAAAGACATAGATCTAATTTCATTGTTTTGTAAGTGCATATCCATTTTCACCAGATTTCTTTTTTTTTTTAAGATTTATTTATTTATTATATGTAAGTACACTGTAGCTGTCTTCAGACACTCCAGAGGAGGGAGTCAGATCTTGTTACAGATGGTTATGAGCCACCATGTGGTTGCTAGGATTTGAACTCCGGACCTTCGGAAGAGCAGTCGGGTGCTCTTACCCACTGAGCCATCTCACCAGCCCCTTCACCAGATTTCTTTGTTCAACAGTCGGTCCAGTTTCCACTGCACGTATTTAACAGCTTGTCAAAAAACAAAACAAAACAAAACCAGGAGGCCGTAGTTCTGCTCATTTATTCTTGAGTCCTCTATTGTGTCATATTAATCTACCTTCCAGTCTTTATGACAGTTCAATGCTGACTTTGTCACTATAGCTCTAAAGTATATTCTGAGCCCAGGTATTACTATATTTGTAGTTCTGTTCTTTCCCACTGGGACTGCTTTGACTATTAGCAGTCTTTGTATTTCCAAATGAATTATTCATTTGGTTTTACTAGGTTTGTGAAGAATTACATCATTTTGAAGGGGAGTGCCTTGAGTCTGCAAATTGCTTTGGGTAAAATATTCATATTTATAAAAGTAATTCTGCCAATGAAAGAGCATCTAATTTCTTCCTATTCCACAGTATCTTATTTGATTTCCCCTTTCAGCGTCTTTAAGGTTCACTTTTTAAGTTTATCTCTGGATATTCTGTATTTTTGGAGCTGTTATCAATGGGATAGTTTTGTATTTTTTTTAGCTTCTTTCTCTGCCAACTTAGTTGTTCATAGACATGATGGGTGCTGATTTTATAGCTTGCAGCTGTACTACATGTGCCTATTAAAATTTTATTCTCATCGATTCTGTAGGGCCTTTCAGTGTGGAATCATGTTATCTTTAAACAGGGGTGGCTTGACTTCTTTCTCTCCGATTCTTATCTATCTACTTAATGTCTTTCTCTTGCTTTATTGCTCTAAGAACTATATTGAATAAGAAATGTGAGAGAAAGCATTTTTATTTCATATCTCACTTTAGAAGATATTTTTTCATTTTTTCCTTTAGTATAATGGTGGCTATATCTTTGTTGAATGTAGATCTTATTATTTTGAATGATGTTCAATTTATTCTTAATGTCTTCGGGACTTTTTTACCTATGGTCACATTGTGCTGTCAAATCATTTTCAGCATTAATTGATATGATTATGTGGTTTCTGTCTTTAAATCTGTTTATATGTGTGTAACATTTACTGATTTGTATATGTTGCACCTCTTGGAAGAAGCCCAATGGGTCATCATATATAAACTGAGCAATTTGGTGTTTTTAGTGAAGATGCAAGTTCTGTTCTCAGCACTCACAGGAAGTGGCTCATAACTGTCTCTGATTCTAGCTCTAGTGCAGTGGTTCTCAACCTGTGGGTCAGAACCTGTTTGAGGGTGAACAATCTTTTCACAAGGTCATATGTCGTATACACTGCATATTAGATATTTACATTATGATTCATAACAGTAGCACAATTACACTTATGAAGTAGCAATGAAATAATATTATGGTTAGAGTTAACACAACAGGAGGAGGTATTTTAAAGAGTCATAGTGTTGTAGACTTGGTTTAACGCTTGTATTATGTTAATTGGGTCCCTGTCTGCAGTTGATTCTGATTTATAAGTAAAGTTGCCAGAGGCCAATGGCTGGGCAGGGAGACAGAGGTGAGACTTTAGGATCCAGGTTCAAGGGGTAAGAGAAGAAGAAAGAACTGGGCATATCAGTAAAGTCAAAAGAATCAGGCCTTAGAAGTGCAGGAAGAAGAGCCCGCCAAACTTGTAAGAACAGGGAAGGAGCCATCCCTGGGGTCCCCCTCCCTTCACTGGGTCCAGGGCAGCCAGGATGGAATACAGGCTTTAGTAAGTAATAATTCACGAATATTGAAGGAAAGAGTGTGTTAGCCACGTGGGTGTTGGGGAGTGGCCCAACCATTGAGTTGATTAAGGCACATTAAACATAAGGCTGCCTGTGCGTGTCTTTCTTTGGGGGACTCAGAACATTAGGGCAGGTGCAACACATAAACCTTACAGGTTGAGGACCATGGATCCAATGGATCCTATGGCTTCTTTTGCCCATCATGACATATATACCCAGCAATAAAAAAAAAATAATTTTTAAAAATGTATGTTAAAAACTAGCAGTCCATTTATCTAGTACTGGACTTTATTTTGTGGGGAGATATTTGGTTATGGATTTTTCTGTTTGTCTGTAATGGATCTATTTAAGTTGTATGTTTTGCCTTTAATTTTCGTAGGTTTTTAATTTTAGTAACTCATTTATTTATTTTACATTTCCTGGTTTTGAAGTATAGGTTTTTGAAGCTGTCTCAAGTGATGTTCTGAAAATTATTGAAATCTGTTGTAATAACAGTTTATTCATCTTTAATTTTATTAACTTGAGTCTCCTGTCTCATGTTGTCGGCTTGGCAAAAGGCATATGCTGAACTTACTAACCTTTTTAAAGAAACAACTCTTTGTTTACTTATGTGTATTGCTCTATTACAATCTATTTCATTATTTTCTTCCCCAATCTATATTATTTTCTTGGCACCTGTGGGTTTCAGAATTAATTTCTTCTTGTTTTACTAGACCCTTCAGAAGTGTCAATAGGTTTTAATTTTATATCTTTAATTTTTCATGTGTGTGATTACAAATATAAACCTCTTAGTGATTCAAACCTCTTTGGGCTGCTTTAGCTGTGGCCCATGTGATTCTAGTATATTGTATGCTCATATTTATTTGGATTTTGGGAAAAGTTTTATTTCCTCCCCGACTCTTCAATGACTCATTATTCTTTCTTAAGTATTTGTTCAGCCTCCAAGTATTTCATATTTTTTGCAGATTTTGTGGTTGTTGATTTCTGGTTTTTATTGTACAATAGTCTGGCAAGACATGACAAATCATCTAATTTTTTTTTCTGTTAAGGTTTCTTCATGGCCTATGATATGATTAATTTTGGAGTAGTTTGCATGTGCTGCATAAAGAAACAAGTACTCCATGTCTGTAGGCTAGGATATTACACACACATACACATGATTGTATAATTATATTATATATAATATTATCATTATTATTAGTTCTAGAGTATATTTCATAAAATTGGGGCTTCAGTAATTGGTTCATAAATGTCTACAGCTATTATATCTCCTTGATGTATTATTTCACTCATTCCTATATGTAATATTCCTGTATGTAATATTTCTGTATGTAATATTCCTCTATGTAATTCCTATATGTAATATTCTTTACTCTGCTTTCTAGCTTGGTCTTGAATTCTATTTTAACAGATTCTAGAGCAACTATGGCTGCTAGTTTATAGCCTCTATTTACTCACTCATTGATTTCTATCCTTCAACATTCATTTTTTGAATATCTTTTCTAGATAAGTGTGTTTCTTGAAGGTAATATATAGTTGGGTTTTCTTTTTTATTAATTCAATCAATTTGTCTGCATTTTTTAATTGGAGAGTTGAAGCCATTTGTCACTAGGTTATTACTGAAAGGTTTTTTTTGTTTGTTTGTTTGTTTGTTTTTTTTTTTTTTTAACTAAGACTTTGTTCGGTAGTGTTCTGGCTCCTTTGTGTTGGTATTCATTTCTCTTCTCTCATGTTTGTTCCATGGATCTCTCTGGTTTGTTGAGTCAGAAATATTTGACTCTTTCCTAGCTCTTCTTTATCTGTTTATTCCAGGAAGTGTACATACTTTCATGTGCTGTTGTAGAAGAAACCATCGTCCCTCTCCTGAAATAACAATAAATGAGTATTCTTTAAGAAATTTCTGAAGTGATGGCTCAATTGTTGTGCACTGACCTGACTTGTTTGTCTTAACATCCTCACTTATCCATCAATTTTAAGATACCTTTGCTGGGAATAGCTTTCTTGATTCAGAGTTACTTAACTTTGAGAGCTTGAAATATGTCATTCTATGGTTTTTCTGTATTGGGGAGTTGCTAATGAAAGGGATAGGTTCTTCTAAAATTCCTGGCCTTGTAATTTGGTTTTCTTTCTCATTTTGCTTTTAGTATTATCTAATTACTTCATACTTTTGACATTCAGACTATGATGTAATTTAGAGAGGTTCATCTCTTATCATGTCTATTTGGATGTCTATCCATTTCTCTGTGTTCAGGAAGCTCTGTGTTATAGCTTTACTAAAATAGTCTGACTCCTTTTATATGTTACCTCTGCGTCTTCTTCTACCATCTTCTTCTCTGACTTGGGTTCTTGAATGTATCCAAGGCTTCTTGTGTGTGTGTGTGTGTGTGTGTGTGTGTGTGTGTGTGTGTGTGTGTGTGTGTATGTAAGCAAGAGAGCAAGAATGAGGGTGTGAAAGCGAGAGAGAGAGAGAGAGAGTGAGAGAGAGAGAGTGAGAGAGCGAGAGAGCAAGAGAGCGAGAGAGCGAGAGAGCAAGAGAGCGAGAGAGCGAGAGAGCGAGAGAGCGAGAGAGCGAGAGAGCGAGAGAGCGAGAGAGCGAGAGAGAGAGAGAGCGAGAGAGCGAGAGAGCGAGAGAGCGAGAGAGCGAGAGAGCGAGAGAGCAAGAGAGAGAGAGAGAGAGAGAGAGAGAGAGAGAGAGAGAGAGAGAGAGAGCACTTTCTGAGGTGGTCTGCATTTGACTGACAGTTTCTTTTATTTTTACTATTTCTCTTGGGTTCGTCTACTCTCTTTCAATTTCCTTAAATTTTCCTCCATGTTTTGGGATTTTGCTGTCAATTTTGAAAATTACTGTCATTCACTTTAGAGACTGCCTTGTTGAAGTCTTTAGTTTCTTTAGTTTCTGTGCTTGACTGAGTATTTTCTCTAATCATTGATTCCCTTTTAAAGGTAGGACTCAATTATCTCTCAGACATTTCAACCATCTCTGTGATTTTTGGATTCCATTACAGGGGAGTTGGAAGTTGGAGATGGATGGTGCCAGTTGTTGTCTTGTATTCTTTATGTTTCTTTCTCATGTTTTGTTTAACTGTTGGAATTTTTAACTTCCCCATTCTTCCATGACTCTTTGTCTCTTTTGTTTCTGTTTTTCAGTTTTCACTTTATCTGAAATTCACTGAAACAAGGTAAAGAAAATCTTTGATTGGTTAAGGTCCACCAGTGGTCTTATTTCAACTAACCCAGAGAAAGTATTTGGTTACAAACTAGTTAGCAGTTTTTGATTGGTTAAACCTTGGTTTTGACCTTTATATTAACTTGGGTTTGTGTACTAGAACCTATAAGCTGCCCCGATCCACTAGACTTGTAACTTTTAGCAGTCATTTAACACACTTGTCAATAATCAACCTTCCTCCTAAAAGCCTACTTCTACTCTAAAGCTATGCCTTCTATAGCATCAGTCGGACTCTTGGCTGTACAAAACTCTTAAATATTTATCAAAGCAGGATGGATAAAGTTATATTCAATATAACAAAGTTAATTAATGTTTCCTCTGTTTGTGGCATCCATATGTTTCATTTATTTTTTACTCATTTCCTGTCTTTGGAACAGCCTGACTAGGAATTAGTGCAGGCATCCATTGACAGCCCTTCTGTCAACATTTTCTCCCAGAGAGCTAATTTTGAATTTGGAATGTCTCAGTTCAATGTAGTATTAAGTCATGCTAAATTTTAATTCACAGATATTAAGACCTTTATAATGCGGATCCACAAATGAGAGAAAATCTTGATTTTTGTCTAAGTTTAACTTTTTTCACTCAATATGATGATCTCAATATGATAATGTTTATCCATTACAACAGTCTCCTACAAAAAAATATAATTACATTCTTAGACTGAATAAAACTCGTATTATTAAAATTCAGTAGCAATCTCCAATAGACATATTGCATTGTTTAGGGAAACAGTTAAGTTCTTTATTGTCAGTCCCATTAGCTGGAAGATAACCGATGGCCTCCCAGGTAGAAGGATGGCTCTATGTCCATGCTAGATGTACCAGCTGACTCTCTAGCATTGCCTCTCATCAGTTTTGAGAACCAAAGAAAATTATTGATGTTAAATGACTCCATAAAGTCCTGGTATGACTTCCATTCGAAGGGCCATTGTTAGTAGTTTTGTCACCAGCTCATTCTACCATTATAAGACCATAGTGACTTTGCTTTAAACAGATGCACTAACAATTAAATGTCTTAATGGATGTTTTTCCTGTTCAAATAGGGTTTGAGAAGTCATCTGCTTTTCCAGCAATCCTTATGTCACCTAAACATGTTTTGGAGACCTTTCAAAAATCAAGGGCCATTAACAAGTCCCTAAGACACACTGAGATTTTTTTTTACAACAAAACTAATCACCATACTTATATACACTAAATGATATGTAAAGCCAAACATGTTTTAGATAATTAGAAATTTAATAAAGAACTATGTAGAGATACACAACATCACAAAAAGATGAACTGACTTTTAAAAGCTTACTTATGTGATATAATAAGATTCTTATATACCACTTAGAAGAAAGTTCGAATCTGAGCCTGAAGAGCATGGGAATTTAAATATCAAAGGAGAGACAGAGGATGGAAAGGCACCATATGGTGATGTGGTCACTAAAATAAAATGTTTAGAACATTTTATATAACAGGTAGCCTATTTATTTTATATAGCTAAGACATTAGAAGAAAGGGTATGTGGGGGTGGAAAATTTTTATCTATTACAATAGATTTAAGTGGCTCATAAAAAAGTATCTTGTTTGAATTCTAACTTAAAATTCAGTTACTGAAAGACATTTATGAAAAATAGTCATACATGGTTGACTACTGAAAGACATTTATGAAAAAAAATCATACATGGTTGACTAATAATGTGATATTAAATAATTTAATAAATTACTTTTTTCTCTTGGGTATATACATGACAGTGACTTTATGGCTACATTTCAGAAATAAATTTGTATACATTAATGGTATATGCTGAAATGATTTCTAGTGAATGTTGTAATGCATAGGATTTGCTTTCACAATCTCTAGTAATTTGAAGCAGAATAAAGTATGGAAGGATAAAAGGTGAAGTAGGAATGACAGAATATTGGTGTTAATGAAGCTGAGTTATAGGTAAATTGGTGTTAATTATGCTATTCCTTCTAATTTTGTACGTGATTGATTTACTTTCAGTAAACATTTTAAGTCAGAGAATAGAGTAGACATTGAAACAGAGGTGTGATGACTGAAAAGAACTCTGAACCTCACAATGCCCCAGGGTATTGATATCCCAGCGGTGTCTTTCTCTTGGGTTATACAAGATAGTTCAAACTCTGCTTCCTATAAATTAAATTTGCACTGACATGCTATTTTCAATCAAGGTCTCTAATACAAGGAGTCGGCCAAGAGATTACTAATGAGTTTCCTAGTATGTACAGTAGAGAACTGAAAGTGTCTACACCTACTTTATATAAATATCCTGTAAGAACTACGCTTTATATAGATAGCATGGCTTCCATTCAAGTGCCAATCACTTTTGTCTCAGACTAAATTTGATGGACTATGCGTAGGTCTTATTCAGTCTGGAATAAAATTGCATCAGAATGAAACAATGGAAAAACCATCACCATGGAGAGACAGAGGGAAGAAAGGAAGGATGAAAAATTGAAGATGTTGAATTTAGATCTATGTTTTGACTCAATTTAATTAATTCTGAATTTAAATAAACGATTCTCCACCATTGGTAATTTCCCTCCATGTCCCCTGACAGTGTCTATATTTTGGTAAAGGTCTGGGTAGTTTAGAATAGGTTGGTCCACAGCAATCTGCAACCATCTTAAAGTACACAGGTCAGCTTTTCCCCGACTTCTTTGCCAAGATTTTGATTTAGTACATCCATGATACTGGACAAAGAGATGACTCAGTGAGTAAGGCATTTGCTGTATGCGTGTTTTGACAATATGGCTTTCCATTCCCCAAGTCCACATAAAGCCAGATATCTTAGCTACTTTTGCTTTGCTGTGATAATACATCAATGCCAAAGCAACTTAGTGAGACAGAATTTGTTTGGACATTTCCAGGAGGCTAGAGTCCATGACAGGACAGCAGAGTGAGCAGGTGGCAGACAGCTGGAGCAGCAGCTGAGAGCTCACATTTCACAGCACAAATAGGAAGCAAACTCAAAATGTCCCAGAGCCACTCCTAGGGACATACTTCCTCCAGCAAGAAATCACCTCCGAATCTCCATCAAACAGCCATCAACTGGGAACCAATTATCGTATCCATCCTCAAACCACCATACATGGTAGGTAACATGGAATCCTAGCACTCATGTGGCAAGATGGGAGGATAGAGCCTGAAAGCTCATGGCCCATCTCACCTGGTATACACTGCAGTGAACAAGAGACCCTGTCTTCAACAAGATGGTAAGTCAAGACTAACAAGAAGATCCTCTGATCTTCTCACATGTGCCATGTTATACATTCACTTACCCTCAGAAAGCACACACACACACACACACACACACGCACACACCTCCATAATGCCAAAGTAGAGAAATTTAAACAATACAAAAACTGCATGTGTGCTGTGTTTAGAGAGTATTCGTTGCTACCTCCAATCTTTCTGTTAGCTTGCAATGCTTCTTTTTTAAAAAAAAAAA
>NC_034598.1:66580274-66619503 GCF_900095145.1 Mus pahari
CACCATGTGGCTGCTGGGATTTGAACTCCGGACCTTCGGAAGAGCAATCGGGCGCTCTTACCCACTGAGCCATCTCACCAGCCCAAAAGCTTTTTTTGTTTGTTTGTTTGTTTGTTTGTTTGTTTGTTTGAGACAGGGTTTCTCCATGTAGCCCTGGCTGTCCTGGAACTCACTTTGTAGACCAGGCTGGCCTTGAACTCAGAAATACACCTGCCTCTGCCTCCTGAGTGCTGGGATTAAAGGCGTGTGCCACCATGCCCGGCTGCTTGCAATGCTTCTAAGATGAATGTCTGGCTTACTATGAATCAGTGAGGTAGTAGAATTCTGCATTTGCTATGAAATTTATTAATCTGTTTCAAACATGATATAGTTTACATATTGCCACAGACTGGACTCAGTCCCTCAAAACACAGGAAACCAGGGTTTCAGTACTCATGTGGGCAAGAAATCAGCGAAAAGTGACAAACAGACAATGACACAGAGAGAGTGATGTATCTGAATGTAATTTCTCAAAGTGAGCACCAGACTTCTATTCCAGAAGAAAACAAAGAAGTTAGGTGACACATCAGCCAAGGTACATTGAGGTTATCTGACACAAAACAGAGAAATGCATACATAAAAAGTAGCAGGAACCAGGCAGTGTTTACAACTGAGATAAGATCAGCCCTATCTAAAGTCAGCCATTAGGGAGCCAGGTGAGGATTTCACACCCTATTCACAATTTATGCTATTCCTCTGAGCCTTGTGAAAGCTTGCATCAGGGGGTTCTGCTCTTGCTGGCCTTTTCATGAATAATGCAATACTGTAGTTCTTCCTTAAACCACAACCCTCCTCCTTCTTCCTAGGCCATTGTAAATTCTAGCATATGGGACTAACTCAGCTGTAATTCTAAGTTTACTTTGTAGAATTTGCCCAGATTTGTTTTTAGCTCTTATCCAGTAAAATACTGTAAGAAAGTATACAAGACCCTCCACACTATCGCAGGTACAAATCTGGTTATGGGGCACCAGAGGTCCTCCAGGAGACAAGTTTCTGTGAAACTTTTTGCCTCGGGGCTGTGGCCAAGCTTTTGGGCTTGCCATGCCGACTTCACTGGAGTGGGTATGGCAACATATGAAACTATGGAAAACATATCTAGGGAAATAGGTACAATATATGCCTCGAGAGATAAGTTAATGGTGAGGGATTTCTTAGCATGCCAAATCTTATTTCCTGATATTAAAATTACACCTTATCTCTCATTTGTAGCAATTGCTTGTTAGTGATGTGAGTTTAATAATCTTTTTTCTAGCTATCAGAGTTACCAACAGTTATTACACTAGTTTTCAGCTGGGCTAGAACAAGGTTTATCCAAAAGGTGTGAAAAATCTGTGTATTCCATATTCCTGATAAAAAGCACATTATCTCCAGTCCCTACATAAGCATATAGTTATGACTTCATATAACATATAAGGTCAGTGAAAAGTGGTTTTGTACTATGATTGCTTTCACTCAGGAAAATTCTATAAAGAAAGCCCAAGATTTTAAATTTTATTTTAATTTAGAAAAGTAAACTTATTTACAACCCAAGATACTTTACATTTGGGGTTTTTGTTGCTGTTGTTGTTTTGTTCTGTTTTTGCTTTTTTTTTTTTTTTTTTTGTGAAGACCTGCTAGACTTTGTAATCCTTAGTATCTTTTCAACTGCTATACTTGGTTCATTGAGAAAGTGGTACATAATACTGAAAAGAGGATCTGAAACAAGAGTCTTCAGCAGCGGGAGTGCTATAGTAAAGTCACACATTGTCTGGCTGTTCAACTTCTGGTCCAGAAGAAAATCCAAACCACCACCTGGCTAGAACCAGCATCGCTGGCAGACTAAATGACCCATGAGAATGATGTCTCCTCATTTTCTGTCTTAAAAAATTACCTGTTTTGCTGAGCTAAATACATCCCCACATTTTGAGACACCCCCCCCCTCAAAAAAAAAAAAAAAAAACAAAAAACTAATTGTACCAGAAGTATTACTACTTCTGGGACATTTCCATTTTTTAAAAGGACCCTGGTCATTTTGGATAAAGTTACACTCCAGTGCTCTCTCTTTTATCTTGATTAATTTTGCAAAAAAAACAAAGCAAACCAAAGCAAAAACAAAAAACAAAAAACAAAACAAAAAAAAAACCAACAACAACAAAAAACCCTTTATCCAAATGAAGCATAAAGGGGCAGGCTAAGATGTTGTTGGAGGGCATATTTAAGTTCTTATCACTCTGCAAATTAGACATTATTCTGACAAATAGTACTGTTTATTGTCAACATTTGCTTAATTTACTCATTTTCACCGTTTTTGTTTGTTTGTTTGTTTTCTACAAAACGGAAATGTTAGAGAATAAAACATCTCTTTTCATCTGGAGTCTTGCCCAGTTGGTACAGCTTTTGCCTAGCATGTTAGAAATCCTAAATTTGATCTCCCCTACTGCATAAACCAGTTATACCAACACAGGCTATAATCCCTGCACAATGGATGCGGACACAAAAGATTTCAAAGTTCAAGGCCACCTTTAACTAGATAGTGAGTCAAGACACGCCTAAGATGTTTGAGACTCTTCTTTCTGTCTGTCTGTCTCCCTTCCTCCTCTTTCTTCCCTTTTGGATTTGATGTTTGATGACTTTTCTAAATAAGTTGCTTTGTGGAGGCTCTAGTATCAATAAACAATCTGTCTTTATATGAAAACCTTATTTCTGAGATTCTGCTCAGGAGTTTGGGTTTGAATGGAATTTTGTTTGTTTAGCTTTGGATTCACAGAGGAAACCAAAGCTGAAAATTCATCTGTAATTACTTCTAAGTTCTATAGATTTCAAGCATTTTCCTTCAGAAGAGTTTGATTCTACATCTTTCTTTGTTCCCCTCTTTGAACGGAAAGACATTTCTAATTACATCCTTGTGTCTTTTGATCTTCTTTACATATTTCATCTATTCTTTAGTTTTGCCTGACTTTGAAAACATTTTTCACCTTCTTGTGAATTCTGCTCTGAATCTTTAAAGTATTTCTTGAAGCTTATCTGATTTCGCAGTTTCATTTGTTACTTTTCCTATAAAATGCAATTTTCCCCTGAAGCCTATTCCCTGGTCAATGCAAGGCTCAGGACTGTGTGCAAGGAAAACTCTGCCCATCTCATGTAGACATATTTAAACATTGTGAATTGAGGTAGGTCCGTCTTCTTGTCTTCTGTTTAGACTTTCATGATGATGTGGAAAGTCAACTTCAAAATTAAAAGTCTTGAACTTTTCGTATATGTGTGCTTGAATAAATGGAAACAAACAAACAAAAAGATCCTTCCTATCCCCAGGATTCCAATTGGCTTATTGTTCCTACACACCATGTTTCCATCCCATAACATAAAGGATTCTTTCACTTGTGTGTGGGTATTACCTCTATTCATCCAGATGCCATCTTCGCCTATAAAAAGTTGTCTCTAGTTACCCATTTAGCCTAGCTTTATAAAAGGTGTCTGAGACTGCCTACAGCAGGCCAACTAAGGAAAGCCAGTCTCCGATAGGCCAAGGTCATATGTGCAGGAAATAGTGACTCATTTATACCATGAGCATGCTAAGAAAGAGGTTGAGACTTCAGTTCATAGATTTTCATAGATTCATAATTAATATCCTATGTAGATGAGTGAGTGTGGTGGAGGGGGCACTTCAAGTCCTCCAAGATGCAGAACTGAGCCTGGATCTCTCATACTGCCCTCGCTCTATTTTTGCCCATTTTTGGAAACAGGATTCTCATTTGTTCCTCATACATGCAGGGGCTTTTCCTGAGCCTCATACATATAGGAGAATGTGTGTGTGTGCGTGTGTGTGCATATATCCAGTAATTTGTCTTGGTTTTACCCACATCTGTCCATTCTTGCCATTTGTGTCTCAATTGGCCTATTCATTCTGGACCACCACTACTGCAGAAGTTCCCTGACCAATCTTCCTCTCTAGCCTGTTAGGAACTTTTCCCCTGTTGTTCACCATTATGAAAATGAGATTCAAAGATCTCATGTATTAAGCAAAGTTTTTTGTGATATCTTCTGCCATCTTTCTTACCTTATCTCCTTGTTAGCCCTTCTTACACCCATTCGTTTCTACTCTGTATTTTTATCTCTTCCGTCTCATACCATAGCTGTGTTTGTCTGTGCACGACTTGTTCTATGAAGACCTCTCTGTCAAGCTGGTGAGCATCTTTTGCCCTTCATTGTACACTGAGACAATGTCCTTTGAGCCCTTCAAAACCAATCCATTATTTATCATGTGTATTACTTGTTTGACTCCCCCTGCTGGACTACATAACAACCGTCATTATTGTAGCCTTTAAGGCTAGCAGCAAATTCTTTGTGAGCTACACACAAGCGCTCTGTAACTTGTTTCTGAACAAGCAAGTGGCCAGCTTCTATTCTGTCTGATCAATCCTGCAGTAGAACACCACTGTCTGTTATTATAATTCTTATAGAATAATGGAGGATAATGCAAGATGTAAGATAAACTAGTTCCTAGTACAATTGAATGTCTTAGGACTTCTGTCATAAAGGATTGGGAATGGCTTTGTAGTGATTTCAGTACCTACAGACTCTCTTTGAGTAATAATTTTAAAGCATGTGTTCTTTTTTTGTGTAATTGTCTTTGTTTTTTTCTAAATTATCTCTCTCTTTGATACTAAAAAGTAAAAGCAAACAATAAAAATGTTCTCACATATTGGAATGCTCACAGGGATGTAGTGACACCCCTTAGCAGCCTGGCTCACAGAATGTTCCAGGCAAAGCTACCCAAGAAGGAAACAAATTTTCTTGAACTCATACCCTTTCCAAAGACAGGGAATTCTAAATATTACTTTTACATTGTGCCTCTTTTTAAAAATTTTATAGGCTAATTAATGTGTAACTATTTAAATTTCATTTTCCTGAGATCCAAGTAATTTTGGTATAAATGGGTTTCCTGTGAATTTACATTTTTCTACAATAATACCATAGATAGGTAGGTAGATAGATAGATGTAGGTGCAGGTATAGGTATATATATACATACATACATCACTTGTGAAAAGATACCATGACTATGGCAACTTTTATAAAAGAAAGAATGTGATTGGGGCTTTCCTACAGTTTCATAGGTTTAGTCCATTTCCATTATGGTAGAGAGTACGGTGGCATACAGACAAATATGGTGCTGGTGAAGTAACTGAGACATCAGGATCCATAGGCATCAGGAAGAGAGAGCTATTAGACCTGGCTCAGGCTTTTGAAATCTCAAAGCCCACTCCCAGTGACAACACTTCTTCAACAAACTCCTAATACTTCTCAAGTCCTGCCACTCCTGAATGACTAAGCATTCAAATATATTAGTCTAAGGGGGGGGGCTTTTTATTCAAGTTACAATATCAATAAAGTTTAACTTCATAAAGGTTTAGTATAATTTATTTATTTCCCCCATTATATATATTGTATATCTCAAATTTAACATTCAAACTATCTATTTTCAAGTGTGTGTGTGTATATGTACTGGTGTAATTATTTGTAAATATATGCCTGTGCTTGATTACATCATTGTACATGCATGTACATAGGTATTTTGTTCTATTACTCTATGTCTCATTCTCTGTCTTTTCTTTCTTTAAACTTTACATCTATGTATGCATCTATCTATCATCTATCTATTTATCTATCTATCCCCTATCTATCTAATCATGTATCTATATCTGTATCTATACATATTTCAAAAGTAGTCAAGGCATATATTTATTAAATATCCACATAGTAATAGTATATTAATAAATTATTTTTAACAGATTGAGACTAGTTTAACACCAAGGTAAAAAAGATTAACAAAGCTATTTTTTAACTGAAAAAAGTATGGTATATTTTGATTATAATTTCCCTTCCTTACCCTCCTTTCAGATCTACCACCACCCTTCCTATCTAACCAACTTGGTCTCTTCTTTCTCTCTTTATCAACCAGTAAGCAAACGAACCAGCCAAACAGAGCATCAGAGGAGGGGAGGGACTAGAAATACATACACCGAGATACATGCACACATGAAAAATATCATAGAATCACAAAAATCAGAAACCATAAACAATAAGGAAAAGACTGGTAAGATTTTATTTAAAAACTGCCCAAAGTATTATGAGGGGAAAAAAAAACCCAACATACCAATGAGCTCATTTTATTTTGGTCATCTACTGTTGAGCATGGGGCTTCCCTGAAGTGTGGGTTGTATATGTGAAACTTCATTAGAGAAAAATAAGTTTTTCTTTTGTAAATAGTTGTCAATTGAAAATAACTTTTGGGTTAGGGATGGGAGTTGATGTCTACCTCCATTTTCAGTACTGGGCCCATTGGCTGCTACCCTGTGCAGGCCCTGTTCATGACCACAGTTTCTGTGAGTTCATAAGTGCATCCGTCCTGCTGTGTCTGGAAGCCCTTGCTTCCTTAGTGTCTTCTACCCCCATTGGCTCTTACAATCTTCCTGCCTCTGCTATCTCAGAGCTCCCTGAGCCCTAAGGGATTGGTGAGGACATCCTGATCAGGACTGCATGTACCTTGTCCAGTTACCAGTTTCTATGTTAGTTCCCATCTACCGCAAGTGGAAGATTCCCTGATGATGTCTGAGGTGTTGATCTATGGATATAGCAAAAGGCCACTAGGAGTCATTTTATTGTTAATCTCTCTTAGCCAAACAAGAGTATTTTGGTCCCTGGCCTATCTACTCTCGGGTTTTGGACACCTAAGGAGTGTTCTGCCTGGGTTTCATCTCATGGAGTGAGGCCTTAAACACAGTTAGATATTGGCTGGTTACTTTTGTACCACTATTTCACAAGCACATCATGCAGACAGGTCACCATTGTAGATCAAAGGGTTTGTGGTTGCGTTAGCGTTTAGCTTTTTGTACCATGAACACTTATTGGTAGGCTTAATAGTTAATCATCAGCTCAATTTCTCCTTGTTCAGTAACATATGTAGGTGTTATCTTTAGGAATAGGGCCTTACCATCAGTTTGGGAGAGCAACTAGTAGATCTGAAAATAGCCCAAGTTGTATGGGGGAATGCCATTGAGTCCTTTGGCCAAGAACTCAATTAAACATAACCCATTTGGGGCACTGGAGGTTTCACTTTGGTGGTGAAAGAGGTTTAATGAATGGGTACTTTGTCTCTTCTATTATTTGATGATTCTATTTAGATTTCTTTCATAGATGTGTATATTTTATGAAGATTCTCATTATCTTGAGACAAAAGTCTTTAACTAAACCTGAAGCTTGGCTATCCCCTAGCAAGCCAAAGAGATCCTTGCAACTTTATCTTCTATATTGCTAGAGTCATAGGCGCATGGTCACTTTCAGCTGTTTACAAGGGTGTTCAGGATTTGAACTCAAGTCCTCATTCTTGCCTGATACGCACTTTTACATCTGAGCCATTTCTCCTGGCCTGCATTGTTGTATTTTTGTCAGAACAGAAAGAACTACTCTGATGACTTCTCTATACCACGTTGGCAGCATTGATTTTGATTTGTCCTAAGAGATTTTTTTTCTTTTTTTGATGGCTTAGAAGGCAGACAATCAGTCACATGAACCTTTAGGGTCAACTATTATCGATGCTCCAACATCTAGATCTCAGAATTCAGACTATGTATCTTGGGTTAGGATATGACTCTGATAAAAGAAATGTCCGTTACTTGGCTCAGGTGAGATGGCAGTTCTCTATTAACTGAGAGAATGAAAATGTTTACCCAGATCATTACTTCTATATCTTATGACTATGGTCGCAATTGCATCCAAATCAACTTAAAGTTTGGAAAATGTCCATGAGTCAGAACTACAAGATGTACATATATAATAGGGGCTCTCCTAAGACATCGTTGCTTAAGAATCCTTCCGTTCTAAACTCTCTGGAGTAAACAAGATGAGCAAGGCGGGCTCTTGAGGTACACATGGCCTAAAAGAAGTGGCACATAAAAAACAGGCAACAGTAGTACATATGCTAAGCATACGTTTCATATTTTACATAAACATGAGGGAAGGAGATGACACTGTAGTTACTAAAACAGAAGACTAATTCCAGATAAAGCAGATGCTGTGAAGAAAAGCTTGATTGAGAGCCACATAATATTTAGGTTGACTGAGCATTGCCTAGGTTATTAGCTCAAGATAAAGAGGAATGGGACTTGCAGCTAACAGCCCCATATACTGATGACACTAATCTGGGTCACTACACAGACTGTGTGAACCAAACAACCCAGCCAGGCCAGCTTGACTCCTGTTAGTGGAGTCAAGCTGGCCTGGGTAGTGGAAGCCTGGGTAGAAGAGGAGGGAATCTTAGAAGGCAAACAACTCTGAAATATGATCATTGGAATGCCATCTGTTTGCAAGTGCCCTTTGTCTTTTAGTCGAAAAATCAGTATTTTATATAAAAGCAACTTCTAAAGATCAGTGGAAAATTTGTTTCTGGGCATTATATACTCTGCAGTGGAAATACCAGAGCTATTGGGAGAGTCAGTCATCAGTTACAGAGTGGCTGATCTGAAGTGGAATAAAAAGTGACAAATGTGTTAGATGAAGTCCCTGTTACAGAAGAGGTAGCTGGAGATGAATGGAGATGGTTTGTTAACTTGTCACAATAAGCAAAATACGAGCTTATTATTCTGAAGTGAATTTGCTGTTTTATACTTGCTATAGAAGCACTTAGGGTAGAAGCTATTTTATAGGATATATATAAATCCATTCTTTATCTTTTGGTAGAAAATTCTGTATTTTCTGTAAAACTATATATATATATATATATATATATATATATATATATATATATATATATCATCAAAGGTCAGTCCCAACACCTTCTCCAAAGATTTAACACGTTGCTTCAGACTATACTTCAAAAATAAACCTCTGAGTCTGTTTTTGAGCAAACACTTATAAAACCTTATTGCCTGTTGAAATTTTTATCTACTGTGAATCCCAGGTTATTTTTTTCTCCCAGTTCCAAGTAATTCCAATACTTAAATTTGAAACAACAACTACCAAAAATGGGAAATAATTTGTTGCTTGAAATTGTCACTGGTATGCTCGCTGTGTCTTCCCCATTCTTCCCATCTCTCTCCATGTCTCCCAACCCCATCTCTCTCATTCTCTTTCTCATTCCTTTTCTGAAACCATATGCACCACATGCTCAGCTTACAACTAAGAAAAGACACTAATTTCAAGATCCTAGTCATGTGCTAGGTATTAGTGCAGGCCAGAAAGGCTGTGCCTGTGCACTCAGGGAATACTAAGATTCTGAGGTTTAGTAATAGAGGTATTGTGATTTTATTTTGAATATAGCAGGAATGGGGAAAATTTCACTTACCCTGCAGGGTGTGGCCACTCCTAAAACAGACTGATGGTCATGTGGATCCATCTCCAGCTCTAGTAACTTTAAGCTCTTTATCTCTAATTACCAAGGATTTAATCTCCAGAAAAAGACTTAGAGGAGAGATTTATTTTTTCCTTCCTTCTCTTTTTGTTACGATTTTGTTGTGTGTCTCAGAGTAGGTTTCTATCCCTACAGTCATTCTGTGCCCCAGTCTATACCTAACTATACTTCTCTAATATTTAAGAAGACAGAATGAAGCTGAAGGTTATGCTGTTTAAACCTGGCCTCCCATTTCCCTCAACACATGTTCTAGACCCATCATTAATATACTTAAGTAGAAAACATCAAAAAAGTAATATAGTTAGGATATGTTTCACCTCTTTATATGTTTCCTTAGGTCACCCATAAAATACATAAAAAGTGTGCTGGAGCCCCGCCCCTACTCTGTTCTCCTCTTAAAGGCTAAGCAGTGCATTTTTACTACATTGCCCCCCTACTACTTCGCATTGTGATGATGTGACTTCATTCTGGAGAGGGATTTGGCAAAGGGACATATCCTTCACTGTGATTACAAGAAATATTTGTCTTTTTCCCCCTCTCATAACTTCTGCTGTAGCCGAGATTCGGACATACTGCAGGAAGCCGGGGTAGCTATTTGTACCACTGTGTAGATATCACACTTAGAAAATGGCAGGACGTCAGGCGTGGTGGCACACGCCTTTAATCCCAGCACTCAGGAGGCAGAGGCAGGCGGATTTCTGAGTTCGAGGCAAGCCTGGTCTACAAAGTGAGTTCCAGGACAGCCAGGGTTATACAGATAAAACCCTGTCTTGAAAAACCAACAACAACAACAACAACAACAACAAAAAAAAAAAAAAAAAAAAAAAAAAAAAAAAAAAAAAAAGAAAATGGCAGGACAAGGAAACTGAATGAACCTGACACCCTAGTGACTAGATCCTCCATGTCACCCTTGGACCTCTAGCTGACTTCCAATTAATAGATAAACAGCTCTCTTGGTTAACCTTCATCATTTTGTATTCTCTACAACCATGTTGAATGGAATAGGGTGATAGTAGTAACACCCACCAATAGTCTGTTGCCTTAATTATGAGGTGGCAGGGAATGAAGACAGTGTATTAGGACTGGAAAGCTTTTGACCATAAGCATATAATGGTATAACATTGTTCTAAAATGTTTTGAAGAGAATACACATGAACCCATTTTTCCAACCAAAACAGTGTTCTTATATCCTTGTTGCATATTGATTGCCTTATTTTGTATCATCATTATTATTTTTTTTAACCATGATGCATACATAATCTTACCAAAGAAATGCAGTCAACTCAGATCCAGCCTCTGGAGAGGAGAACTGGAGAGAGAATGTAGTTCTGGCAAGGCAGGCTTTTGTTTCTTCTGCTTGTGAGCCAAATTGACTGAGAGTCTTATAATTCAAGGCCACAGTAAATCAGTCCTGACAGAAACCAAAGACTCTGTGCCCCAACCAAGGCAGTGATAAAATGAGTCTCTACATCAAGAAACAGTCTTAGGAGGAGATAAGACTGGACAAAGCCATTAAGACTACCAGACAAGGGGAGCCAGCCGACTGGGAGACATTAGATTACGGATGCTGCCTTTCTACTGAAGCCAATTGTTTTATTTCTCCTTAAGGGAGTCACTATTAAATCGGGCAAGAGGGTGATTGAAAGAGCACAAAAAGGAAAGTAAACAAAAGATCAGAGTTTCCAGGCTAAAAGGAGACATAGCGTTGGGAACTTTTTATTTGTCTGCAGCCAGAATGGATGTAACTAGAACCCAGGGGCCTACTAAATGTTTGTCATGGCACAGTATTGCTAAACATACTGTGGGCCAGGCTTCAACAAGTCTTCCATGGCTTACTCTTTGTGAACTTGCACCAGGAAACAGCCTGCCAACCCTCCGAAGCTTCCAGTTGAATAGCGTTCTCCAAAATCTGTTTCTTCTAGGACCATGGAGATAAGGATCCTATAAAAAACATGCCGAAAGGGCTGTAGCCAAGGACTTATATCCCAGATTATATATTCAAGAGACTTCATGTTGCTTGACATAAGGACTTACTCTTGGGCCGTGCCAATGACTTCAGTCTACTCTTTTGTCTCCTCTTCTTTTTACACGGTTTCTTTCTGGTCCCTCATTGTGCTCTGTATTAGGTTGGGGAGTCAGAGACAAAAACTTGATTATATGGATACCAAGAAACCTTGGCTGTTTCCTACACCTTGGGATAAGGCACTTGGGGATTCCATTCGTTAGAGGATATTTGGGACTTCCAAATTTCAATGCAAATCATGATGACTCCATTCTAGCTTATATGATAAAGTTATTAAATCCTTTTAGAATAGAAAGGTTGTAACAGTGATAGATAGGTCCACAAATGAATGATGCCGGGTATGATGGCACTCCTGTAGAAGATAGAATTGAGAGGTTCATGAGAACATGAGTTCAAGCCTAGCCTGCGCTACATAGCAAATTCAAGGCCAGCTTAGCCTACCTGCATAACACGCTATCAGTCTTCAATAACTAAGGGCTGTGGTTATAGCTCAGTGGTAGAGGCTACAGAAGCTCAAGGATCTGGATTGGATTCCTAGCATCAAACAAGAAAAGGGATGTTATTATTTGCATTACAGCAAATGTATTAAATTAGCAGCAAAGAAAAGTACTTGTCCTAAAACTGCTTGTCCGCGTGTTATTGATCATTTTGGTAAGCTCTGACTTCTTTCTGTCTCCCAAATAACACACAGTGATTTGTTGCTTTACTAAGCAGAGGTCCAATTAATGTGAATAGGATTTCGTGCCTTCCAGTGATATTTACTTCTTGACTATTCTTTTTTCAACTTCCTTCTGTGCATTGTGAAAGAAATGTTAAAAACACTAAAAGAATATACTGAACTCTAAAGAAAGAACAAAAATCAATTGGGTCTACTTGCTTTTCCACCTTAATATCTTATTTATTTGCCTTCCACCAAAGGAATGTGTATATTAGGATCTCAATCCCCATGCTGGTGTTGACTCACTTGTATGTTTGTTTTTCTTCTGCCAGACTGGGTGAAATGCTGTTATAAGGAAGGGAAACACTTTTGTTGTATTGATGGAAACTGGATTTTGCAGAGAAAAGGAAAGATATACTGCTCAAAATGAGAGACGTGTGACCCTTACTGTATTGCTAACAGCTACTGTGCCTGTGAAGACTGTAGAGATATCTGATAGTCCATTTTGCCTTTTCACAATGACTCTCCATGGTAAAGGAGCTCTGGAATTTTTTTAGGCTGAGATCCTAACTTAAAGGAAATAAACGGTCAACAATAAAAGAAAGTGATCTGTCATCATGACAGAACCCTATTTGGAAAGTAAGGTGTATGTACTGTGTGTGCGTGTGTGTATGTGTGTGTGCGCGCGTGCGTGCGTGTGCGTGCGTGTGCGTGTGCATGTGCATGTGCGTGTGTGTGTGTGTGTGTGTGTGTGTGTGTGTGTGTGTGTGTGTTGAAATGACCCACAGTCTTGTATAGGATTTCATACTGCATCTTACAAACAGTCCTATTGCTTCTGGAGTCTTCTCTCTCCAAGACTCCTGCCCTCCATTTCAGCTGACAGAAAATGTACTGTTAAAGTTTTATCCCCAGATGGCAGCACCGCATTCTGAGTTTAGAAGGTTCTGGTCTAGTGTTTGTGAGAAAGGCCATGCAGGCAATGCAGGCTTGTCTCTGGCACATCTAATGTCATGGTTCTTTCTTTTGGAGGAAATACACCTCAGTTCTAATGTAACAAGACTTGTGTAATCAGAGACAAATAATCCATACTACAGTGAACAGAGCAGCAGTCTACTGCTACTCATAAAGCAAGGCCTCTAATTAACAGCAATTAATCCAGGGATTTGAAGTGAGCTAATATAATTCTGGGAGTTCTTTTCAAAGAAATCACCTCTGTTTTTAATTTTTAATTTTAGATGCAATTTTATAGGACTTTGAAAATATTTACAAAGTGGAAGAATATTCAGTAACTGTTGACAAATTATTTTTTTATAAAATACAAATGAAATGGACAATATCAGTGATAAATTTTATGTAAATAACTGCCGACTATGGATAATAATAGGGGCGCTAAGGGTTGCTTATGAGACACATAAAAATGAACAAACAATGTTGTTTCCTGGTGTGAGCATGAAGAGAAACCAGTGAGAAGATCACATCACTGTCTATGAAACAAATCTAGCGGAACCACTTAGACTAAAACAACATCTACCTGGGTGAATGATGGCCAAAGAAATTGGAGTGACACCTTAAATCTCCCCTGCATGCCAGACAAACTATAGATTTAATATACAAATGCACTAATGTATATTATTACACTGAAGGGTTAATTGTTTTTAATGAAATCAATGTCCTGGAAGTAAAAAGAGGAAATTAAAAAGTATGAATGATTTTGTTCTAACAGGTTTTAGAATACATACAGTTTCGTGCTCTGAGAAACCCTTTATTTTCCAGTCTAATGAAATCTTTTCTTTCCTTGTCCTATTTTCACATCTGGAAAGAAAAATGATTCATACCATAGAGATATTTTAATTCGAAATGCAGATTTTGGGGTTATTTTATTTGATCTGATGTTGACAAATAGGCTGGACACTTGTGCACAGGTAGCCACATTAGTACTCCATTGTGATATAAAATATGTATTCTTCTACAGTTATTGTTATAACACTTCCACCAACCAGTTATGTTAAAATGTTTCTATCCACTATGACCCATAAGTCCTTACTGCTTGGGAGACAAAAACAATTAAGAAGTACTTGCTTTCAGTGAGTGAATACTATCATTGTCAAGATCAACTGAATTGACTATAGGCAACAGAATTTGTTAAAGGTAGAATGGGAACAACAGTAGACTCTGAAGTCAAGGACATATGATGAGAGTCATAGCACTACTTCCGAATATTTCTGTGGCTTTAAGCAGATCTTTCTGTGTGTCTTTGCAAAATAGACTGTGTGGTGGTTTAAATGCAAACAAACCCCATTGGGCCCATAGGGTATAGCACTATTAGAAGGAGTAGCCTTGTTGGGAGAGGTGTGGCCTTGTTAGAGGAAGTATGTCACTAGGGGTGGGCTTTGAGGTTTCAGAAGATCAAGCCAGGCCCAGCATCATTCTCCTTCTGCTGCTGCCAATCTGGAATAGAATTCTTAGCGACTTCTCTAGAGCCATGTCTGCCTGCATGCTACCGTGCCTCGACAATAAAATGTTAAATCCCTCAACTGTAAGCCAGCCCCAGTGAAATGGTTTTCTTTATAAGAGTTATCATGGTCACGGTGTCTCTTCACAGCAATAGATAGATAGGAACAGGAATATGTACCTATAGATTTTTTTAAAAAATATAATCAGCTTCTTGAGAGAAGTTCCTGGCATATTGCAGATTCATTAAGGCATAACAAAGCAAAGCAGTGAAAATACTAGGGCTCAGAAATGGAAAATTCAATAAAAAGAAGAAACACTGGAGATAGCCTTTAAAAATCCCTTTTAAAGTTTATCAATGATGTATAAAGGAAGGTAGATAGAAAGGGCACTTTGAACTCACAAAACAACACATCAAATTTTAAGGAAGGAGGCAGGATCTCACCACACTTGCAAACCGAGTCAAGACATAAGAGAATGTAGGTCCAGATATCTATGTAAATGTAATTTCCACTGGGCTAATAAGGAGATATTACTTAATAGGAAAATATGGAAAGTCACTGGATATATTTTCCTCACAAGGTGGAGATTGAGATTTATGTTGTAAATATAGCACTCTGGTAGCTCTAGGAAAGAAAAATCAAGTGAAGGGGGAACTAAAGACAGGGAGATTAAAGATGAGAAGGAAAACACAATGCAGAACAATGGGGGGTAATTGATCATTGCTCAAAAATGATCAGTTGGCTTGCCAACCAACTTTAAAATTGTATTATATACATAAAACGCTTTTCAAAGGCCTATAAATTTTTTACTTATGTTTCCTATTTGCATACAGAGTCTCATTTCATCTTTGTACATACGTAGAATTTCAGACAGTTTAAAACTTCACTACAAAATTAGAGCCATTAATCCATAAGTTCTCTCCCCATTTTTCTGAATACCCTAAATGCAAGCATAGAGGAAATCTCCCTTTCTTATAACTGCATCAGATATTGAGGACCGTAAACTCCTGAAGGTTTACTTGGGGAACAGTCCATTTAGTTCTTTATGACCTGCCTCTCATCAATGCTAAAACTGGCCAGCCTCTACCCTTTGCTCTCACTTATTTTCTCCTGTACCAGCTTTTTGTCAACTAATAATTGTTTCTGCCTTCCTTATTTCATTCTTTCTTTCTACATTAAGTCAAAATATTTGAACTTCTTTCTTCTCCCTTTCATTTATCAAAGTCAGAGAGAAGTCTTTGGTTAACTAAAAGCCCTTGAATCTGACAAAAAAAAAAAAATGTGTGTTCTAACAGGAAAAAAACATTGTTCAGTAGTTAGGATAGTACCTCTTCCCCCCAATTGCTGTCGTGGAAGAGCACCTTGAGTTATTGAACTGACAAACTAAAATTGGACCTCATCAAGCTTAATTAGAATGACCTTAATTATGAGTCCATGGAGAAAAAGCAATAAATGACTTTGATTTAAGATCCATTATCAGAACTTTCCTAAGTCCCAGAAGCACCAGTCAAATGATTTATTTCTTTTTTAAAAATATTTTTATTACTTGAAACTTTCACACATGAATAAAATACACCTTGTTCATCCCCAACCTCACCACAACCTTCCCGACTCTTCACATGAACCCTACCTACACATCTTTCCACCTTCATGTCCAATCACAATCTATTCCTGTTTTTCTTTACTCCTTAGTCAAGTGAGTTAAACCAGTGATGCTGTATCCATCTAGGTTACAGGTGGGGTTGTGCTCTGTGGGATAGCTAACTTACCACGATCTACCACTACAAAGAAAAATAAGTCTCTCTTTCCCCGAGGCATCAGCTACTAACAGCTCCTCAGTTAAGAGCAGAGCCAGGTAGCCTCTCTGTACCCATTCTGGAGTTTATAACAGGCTTCTCTTGCACAGGTTTTGTGATGGCAATCCCAGCCTCTATGGATTATGTGTGCAGTAGCTTGTCTGGTCCAGGAGACAGCATTCTCCAAGGACACTCTCCATCCTTGAGCCCTTACCTTTTCCTATGATGTTCCCCGAAGTTTAACAAATGGGGGAGGATGGTTGATACAGATGCCCCATATATGGCTGAGCACTCACAATTGCCTATAATTCATGTATGGTAGCCTATAGAACTCAGTAGAGCTGCTGGGGTTAAGAAAGAAAAGAAAAGAAAACGGAAAATGAGAGGAAAAACTAAAGAGGGAGAGAAAAGAGGAGGGCTTATTAGTTAAAAACTACAACAGAAAACTAGCCTGTTTGAATGCATTTTTATGCATCTATATTTTTATGGTATCTTTCTGGGAACAATGACTGGGTATTTTATTTGGCATTTTATCTCCTTCTACTTGTATATGACTAAACATTCTCTAAACATGTAAAGTGTCAGCCACAGTTGCAGAGGTCAGGGACACTAGGTGTGCTGATGTCACTAGCACACGGCCCAGCAAAAGTGAATAGTTAACTTTACAAAATTAGCTTGAGACATACCATCACATGGGTAGATGTGACTCTAGGGAATTCATCGGTCATAGAGTACCTAGATGTATATTATTTTGTAAAAAAGATGACTTTGGAGTTTTAGGTTATTTTATGGTGTCAGAATTCTTCAGCGCGTCTACTTCAGTGGTCACTGAGTGGAGAGAGAAACAAGATAGGGAGGCCCTTGGAAGGGTCTTCTGAGCCAGGATTGCCAGTAACATTTAATATTTCCGTGTACATTCCTTTACTTATTCTCTCATAGGCCTAACTATAAGGGAGGCCATGGAATTTTTTTTTTTTTTTCTATCCCGAAGGCCCAGAGGAAAATAAAAGGAGTGATATTTGTTTTAGGGCACAATCCTGGTTGGTCTGCAGGGATGTTGTCAGAAGAATATGTTACATGCTAGACAGATACCACAGTGATGTATTGTGTAGGAGACAAGCTCAACTTGTCTGTCCCAGGCTTTCAGTAATGCCTTGTGCTGGCTGCTCCTTCCCGAAGCTTAGTTTTGAATTGCTCATTTCAGATAAATGTTGTTATTTTCTGAAAGCACTCAGGGACTTACAAAACAACAACAACAACAACAACAACAACAACAACAACAACAACAACAACAACAGCAAAAACCAAACTCCATTCCCTGCTACTCACATGAGCATTGGGTCATTTACTGGTAGTCTCTATGTCTTTTCAATGTCATCTCTTCATGAGAAAATCCTGTGTCAGCTAAGATATTCCACCCTACAATTATATCACAGTGGATATCGCTTTATAAAGAAGCCATTGGCTTTGAATTTCTGTCAGCTCCAATGTAAGCAGACGGAGAACTGTAGAATATATACCATAAACAACCATCATTTAAAAGCCTAGCAACCAGGAACATTTCAGCTCTCAGAATCAGACAACAAGCTATGACCAGTTCCTCCACTGCCTCCCTGAACAGTTGAACAAATCAACACTTTGTTTGTGAAATGGGATCGTTAATGGTATTCAGCCAGGGGAGAAGAGAGCTGTCTCTCAACAGGAGCATTCATTGTTTCAACGCATTGCTTTCTCTCTCTCTCTCTCTGTCTCTCACCTCAAATGTTCTGGTAAGGCTGGCTGTAATTGCTATGTGGGCCAAACTTTCAAAAATCCATAATAATAAAACTCAAATCTTTAAATTACATCTTCTGTTTAACAGAAATCTTCCAGGGAGTGTGCTGTGGGAGCAGAGAGAGAATCCTTGCTGTTAAAAACCATGTCAGCTCATCACAGAGATGTGATTGCCACTATTAACTGCCACACCAGTAGTAAAGGATTCAGGACATGAGCCTTTTCATCTCTAGTTACCCATTCCTGCTAGCAAAGCTGAAACAACCCTATTGGTATGCAAAGTCCATGAAGATGTCCTCAGTGTTCTGTGGAAGTATAGATCTGCATGTCTGCAAAGATACAGACACTGGATGCACTGGCTGCTAAGTATACAGAAAACTAATCCCCGGGTTGTTTGTTATTGAAGAACCCAAACACCTCATCAAGGCAATGTGTCTGAGTTCATGCATTTTTCTAAGCCACTTAACACATCCTAGAATAAATACATGGGATTTCATGGGCCAGGGACAGCCGACTACAGAATGAATTGTTCTGTTTGTGAGAAGCTGAAAATAATTGAGACTTTTAGCTTCGTTTGAGTTGGTAGAAGCATGTGTGTTTAAAGACACCAATACCTCTAACTCTTCTGCATATCAGATATGGAGTGGGGGAGAATCCTGTCCTCATCTCCCTCATCCAATCCTTTACAAAGATCTGCTGAGCCTACGTTCTAAGGTTTGTAAATGTCTCATCCTCTGTGCAACCGCAATGCTGCCTGCCCACACACACTTCATTTCTTTCAGCTCTAAGCTAACAAAATCCTTGATTGCCTTGGAGAATCTCAGTTTGTCTGTACTGACATCACTTGAGAGCTTGCCTGGAATCTTCATGAAATCTCATATTCTACCAAACATGACTCATTTGCATCTTGAGATGTAGATGCCTTGTGAGCATGTAACTTCCTAAGTAGCATTGATATAGCTCCTTGCCTCTTGTGTTATTCACTTCTACTTTTCTTGGAACACTGAAGCAAAGTGATCATTATACAAGTCAAAACTGATCATGTCAGGGTGATGCTTAAAACTTAACAACATATCCTTGCCTTTTGGCTCCAGAAGATAGAACAATATCAAATTAAGTTAGAGGTCTTTGGAAACATGAATCCTGATGACCCTTCCTATCCATCTTATAAAAGGTCCTCTTCCTACTTGCTCCTCAAGTAACATTCTTTTTATTTGGTGTGATATCTGTACCTGTAGTTTCCGTATCTATACATTCCTTTGTCTACCATAGCCAACCTTGGCTTTTTCCATTTATTTAAAGACTAATGTGCTCCAAACCTCCCCCTCTGACTGTCTAGATTTTCTAGTGTTATTTCTCACCTTAGCATAATATTTGCTGTCATATCAACTTCTTCAATGCATGAATGTCTTAGTAAGCTTTAAATCCGCGAGAAAGAAAACCACATCTATCTTGTGCAAAGAAATATCTGCAGTGCTTGGCTTAGCAACCAGCACATGGCAGTTATGATAGAGTGACCAAGTGAAATAACCCCTCAGGAAGACAAATGGACCATTTCTCACATCTTTAAAGATAACTGGCTTCTAAAACTGTGGAGCAGTGCCATAGGGGAGATGAATCAGACTTCTTTTGATGGGCTCCCAATGATAGGGTGATACAGGCAAAATCACTATGATATCCCAGCATACAGTTGGCAATAAAACACCTATTGATCAGATCAGTGGTAGAACCAGCAAATGAAATTTTGAGGAAGAGAGAAATCATCAAAGAAAAAACTTTAGTCTCATCTCTGGGGTGTATTATACATGCTGCTGAGTCTCTCATGGTAGGAGAGCATCATGTGACTGGGCTAAACATTCTAGAGATGAAGTCAAGCTAGCTGTTAAAACAGACCCCCTCCATACATAACCCATTCCCTCATTAATTTACTAACCTGCAAATAGGTTAACTGACTCATAAAGGCAGACCTTCATGACCTACCAACCTCTTACGGGTTCCGTGTCAATACCTCACAATAAGGATTAAATTACCACATGAGTGTTTAAACTACAGAAAATTCAGAATGTCTCACATTACATAAAAATTACAGGAAATTCAAATTTCTTAGCCACAAATAGTTTTGTTGGCATACATTTTAATATGTAAATTCATTTATGAATTTATTTTCTCTGGATACTTCCATGCTACAATAGCAGAATGGGTGACTGAACTAAAGATCAGATTTGTAGAAATGGAATATGCCACCACTGATGCTCTACAGCAGTAGTTCTTAACCTTCCTAATGTTACAACCTTTTAATTCATTTCCCAACACTGTGCTGACCCCAGACATAAAATTTATTTTGTTGTTACTTCCTAACAGTAATTTTGTTATGGCTATGAATCATAATGGAAATACTTGTATTTTTTTGATGATCATTGGTGACCCCTGTGAAAGGGTCATTCAAACCCTCAAAGGGGTTTTGACATGTGGGTTAGGAACTGCTCCTCTATAGTAACATTCCATAGGACTATAATGAACCACAAATATAGACTTAAATCTCCTGATGACTGCATTAAGTAAATGAAAATTAAACAAAACAAGTAATGTTAATAGTATATTATATGAAGCTTAATGCTTCCTAATTATTATTTCAGTAAGTAGTCAACATTAAAAATTATCAATATACTTTACATTGGTTTTTATACTAAGCCCTTAAAGTTCAGCAAACATTTCATGGGTTCTCATAACTCTGCTATTAGCCATCCTTTATAAGATAACCGAGTAAAATTGTGCAACTTTAATATATACACATACAAACTGAATAATTTATTGTAACTGTAGCTGTGATATTAAGGTTAACAATACCAATGACAGACAGGAGTGCATCTGTCATATACTATAGTTCTCTTACCTTCACACGAAGTATTTGTCCTATTTTTGTTAGACCAAGAAGACAAAATATCATAAAAATGGGAAGTAGCATCTTAAAAGCAAATTATCTTGAGCTCAAGACATTCTTCATTACTGAAAGAGAAATCACGCTTCAGGTTTCAGATAGAAAGGTAAATCCTTAATAATTTAGGACATATTTATTGGGAAAAGGAATAGATTTTATTTGTGGATTTAATTATTTGTGAATTTGCTCTACAACTGAATGAAAATAGTGGAGAGGGAAATTTTATCTAAAAGGTACAGCTGTAACACAGCATGTAGGGTAGTGGTTCTCAACCTGTGGGTTGCTGCCCTTGAAGGGTGGGGTGAAACAACCTTGTCATAGGGGTCGCCTATCAGCTATCCTACATATCAGACATTTACGTTCCAATTCAAAACAGTAGAAAATTACAGTTCTAAAGTAGCAGTGAAAACCACCTTATGGTTGGCACCTCACCACAACATGAGAAATCATCTTGAAGAGTGGGTAGTCACTGGGCAGGTGGAGAACCACTAAGGTAGGAAAACCCATTTGAAATAGATCGCCGCTAAGACTACCTGCAATTTTTTTTTTAAAGCCTGTTAAGATTTGACTCCCTAAAAATAGAACAGTGAGGGAATATTTTAAATTTAGAAAACCTTTTCCAAAAAAAAAAAAAAAAATTACCTTTTTTTAACTTCATGTAAAGCATGGGACTTGCTTTCAGTGCCTGGAAGCTTTATTCTATTTAGCATGCAGGATGACACTGCACAGCTTTCCAAGCTACTGAAGGAAGGCCTCCATCTTTAGCCCTTGCCTTCACTTACCATCTGTTCTTTTGCAAAATCCCAGGGCTTCAGCTGCACTGGGAAAACAGTCAGAGCTAATGACTTCTAGTGCTGTATTCTATTTTGTAGCCCTAGGTAACTCCAATTATCTCTCACTATCTCAATCTCTCCACCTGTTAAATGGGGATAATGACTATCAAATAATGGGCACCATGTAAGCACCAGTTAGGAATATTCTCTTTCATCTGTTTACTTCGATGAGAAGGGCAAAACATTGTTGCCATGTCACCGGAGAACATTGAAAAACATTCTAGGCTATTTGAAATTCCTGTCTTGGCCCTAGAAGATCCAACTTTCCTTAATTAATTTTGGCAACAAATGGACATATCCTTCAGGTAAAAACCTGCTTCATAACAAAAATAAAAAGAGTTGACAAGGTGCTGGGACAATTCCCAGTTCAATCCAGGGCATTAGCAACTAATTCAATGACAGAGATAGAAGGTCTGAAAGTCAATAATGACTTTCAATTTTATGCAACAACAAAGGCTGTCTGTCCACAACAAATGGAAGCTTGCAAAAGGAAAATATGTTCAGACTTGAAGCAAGTTTTAAGTTGCTGTTTGCAAGCTTGCCACAGCCCTATCTCATCCGAAAAGAAAACTTGTGCGTGTGTGTGTGTGTGTGTGTGTGTGTGTGTGTGTGTAGATTTCTTTATGATTCTTCTGTCTTATGGCTCTGAGCCCTGTAATGATGCACTGTTCGTACTGAGGGCACAGTGTGCTTTCTGATGAATGTGCAATCCCACCATAAAGGAGATCTATCATCTGTTATGGTTGAGAAAACTGAAGTGACTCAGCCTGTGGTCAGATATTTGGAAGGAAACGTTACAAAAAAAAAAAAAATGAAATAAATCTAGATATGGCTGGACATGCACTGGATATAGAAAGCATATAGAAAGCACTTAATAAATTGGCTAGCCTAGTGGCCAGGCAAAAGGATGAAGATTGAAACTGGAGGAAGAAAACTTGCAGCCACTTAGATGTTAAACGGATTCTAGATAAAGTGATGCATAATAAAATAAGAGAGGCATGTGATCCATTAGAGAGAGTACTTCCCTCCTTCAGGCTGTAAAACTGCTGGGTGTGTCAGAGAGAATCCCACTTGGAAACGCCCATGTGATACAGTGAAATCAATAAATTCATCTTCATAGATCTACATTATTAATGTGAGCTAGGGAAATCTCCATTTAACAGATAAAACTTAAACTTTCAACATTTAAGTTGAACAAGTTTTACCTAGGAGAAATATGATAAATATAGTGGGCTAATGTTGGGGTATGATAATCTGTGGTGGTTTAAGTGAAAACGCCTCCCATAAGGTCATACATCTGCATGCTTTGTCCCAGGTGGTAAAATGTTTAGAAGGATTAGGAGGTATTTCTTATTGAGGAGGTATGTTACTGGGGAAGGACTTTGAGGTTTCAAAAGCCTATGTCAGGTGTGCTTTCCTCCTCTCCTCTCCTCTCCTCTCCTCTCCCCTCCCTTGCCCTACTACCTATGGATCAGGATGTAAAGCTCTCAGCTGCTGCTCTATAACCATGCCTTTGTCCTGCATCTATGATGATAACAGCTTAGTCCTCTGAAACTGTAAGCAAACCCTCAATCAAATGCTTCCTTTTACAATGGGTGCATTGGTTATGGTAAAAAAAACAATAGAACAGTGACTAAGACACATTTCTTTCTAGCTTTGGTAACCAGAAGTTCCTTTCCCCATCTTAGACTACCTTTCCTCAATTATTATAAGATAATGCCAGAACTTCACCATCTGGCCTGGGAATCACTGGGCATATGTGATATCTGGATTTTTGAAATGCATGTGTTTCCTGCAAGTGACAAGCACTTTGATTTTAATTCATTCAAAGTCAAGTTACAAACCAAGGAAGTATATCTTTATTTTGATCTGATCATTTTTTTTTTGGAAGTTAAATCATTATATTATCTCATCTCCTTTTACTTTTTTTTGCAGCATGACTTTCAGAAAGATTTAACTTGTCTATGTTACTTTCATTACATATATTTGAGCAGGGATAGTTCAGAGAGATAATTTCCATGTATTATCCTTGTATGTGTATGGGAATTTATAAAATGGCTGTTACCCTTTAACAGAAGCACACAATGCTCTCTTTGTCATGTCTTTTAGAGTTCCTATTTTCCCTCCTCCCACTTTAAACATTAAAGTTGGAGTCACCAAGAGTGGCCTCAGCTGAAGGAACAAAGGTTAACCACTCCATTTTGGGGGAAGCCAAGTTCTTTCTTCTCATCAGTTTCTCCTCTACACCTCCAGAGAAGTCTTTGTCTTTTCCATTTTACCCTTTTGAAACTTCAAGATGGGCTTAAGATACCTATTTTGGAGACTAAAGGCTGCCTTTAAGAAAGTTGCTAGGTCTAATCGCTCTCTGTTAGTTAAAGGACAAAAGAGAGAAGTGTTTGCGTAGGGCGTTTAATTTGAGGAAGGTAAACTTTCTAGGTTTGGAGAGAAATGAAATATTTGCCTTGTCTCCACTGGCAGGGAGGACCTTGGTACTGCTAGCTCTCCAAGAGCAGTGTCATGACCTTTCCTTCACAGCCCCTGACATTTAAAGGCCAGGGCAATCAAGCCCATCTCAGAGGTGAAAATGCAGGTTTCAGAGATTTATCGCATGCCCTTGCCAGGTGCCATATTCATGATTGGGGGCTGAGAAAAGCATACTGTAATGATAACTCAAAAGATGCGCTCAGACATATGGTTTATAGGCCCTTTATATCCCCCAAGTAGCCTAGATTGATGCTTGGGCTGTGATTGTGTGTGTTTATCATTTATTCACTATGTTTCTTAATTGCTTTCTTTACAATTGTAAATAATAATGCAAATGAAGTAAGTTAAATAATAAAATTAATTAAAACACATCCTTCTCCAGTTATTACTTTGCTTCAGAAACTTACCTCCATGATAAAGTTATAACTGGGAACTCATTTCAAAATGGTATACACTGCTTCTGAGAATAAGACCAATTCTTTACTTTTTTTGGTTGGTTGGTTGGTTGCTTTGTGTTGTTTTTTTTTTGTGTGTGTGTTGTTGTTATTGTTATTGTTTAACTGTCCTGCATGCTAAAATATCTTGAAATGTTTTGGGTTTCGATGACAAATGGTATCCCTTCAGCTTCAAACAAGTCCTGTATTTTTGTGTTTCTTCTGTTGTTTAAGTGAAGGAAGACCCTACCTGTAGACATAAATTTTTGCAGCCTATTTTAATAAATGTTCAACCTTTCCTCTTGCCCACAACCCACCAGAGGTAGTGGAAAAGAAACATTATTAGGATATGAGAAAAGTGGTCCTGTTTAGCAATAGTTCTTTGGGGGGTGAGCTTAATCTTCTTCATCAGAAGTTCAGTCTCATAGCAAACACCAAATATGAATCAGCAGCTACAGTACAATCCCCTCCAACATCACACACAAACCCGCAGCTGCAGTCCAGTCTTCCCGGCCAGCAGACACCTCCAATGAAACAGCAGCTGTAGTTCAATCCTGAAGAAATCATACCTGGTCCAAGGTGAGACCGAGGAAGCAGAAAAAAAGCCCCAGGGACTTCACGAGAAGTTCACTGGCAATCTTCTTTCGGTGATGGTGGTATCGAAAATAGAGCACAACAACGCTATGTGAGGTGAAACAATACATGCATGCTGTTAGTGCGGAATAGTGAGGCAGAGTAAACCAAACCAATGCTCAAGCTCCCACTGTCTGTGGGGTCATATTAATACTCCTTCATCACATGTCCTTTCATATGCCTGCTATATAAAAACATCCTTTCACCTGTGTCTGCTTCAGGAAAACAGTCTTTCATGTGTCTGCTTTAACAAGATATCTTTTTACCTGTGTGCCCCTGTAAAACATTATTTGACATAACTGACTTTCCAAAGAAACTGGAAGTTTCCACTTTACCCATCCCATCTTTTCTACATGTATTTCTCCATTCTTATCACTGTGATGCCACCTCATCATCTCAAGGAATGAGACATTTTCCTTCTCCCCTAATTGCCTTCAAATAGCTACCTGACAGTAAATCTGCACTGATAAACTTAGCTGCTTTTGGATCTTTTGCTCATATGTATATTATTCGTCCTCAAAATACTAGGTTCAGAGGGCCATTCTCCCATTTTTTAGGATATAATACTCATTAAAAATATCATTTTCTGGACTATGATGCTTGTATATTCCTGGTATCCATTCCTTACCATTCGCAGCTGTTGCTGATCTTTGCAAGGGAGTTGAGCACAGGACTAGCATTCATTTTTCATGGGAAATTCAAACGTCAGGCCTTTCTGGTAAGGACACCAAGTGGCTACAGATACAGAAATACATCATGTACTAGGTCAGACTTTAGGTATGTAGGGTATCAGGGCTTGTCCGGGGTTCTTAGAGGCAATTAGCCACCTAAAATTAAAATTATGAATCATTTTGGTAGATCACACTCCATTTAAATGCAAATATGGCTTACAATTAAGATCACGTAGATGATTAGATGGACAAAATATCTTGAGTTTTTAAATTTTTTATCAATCTGGTCCAATTAGCTGATTATTGCTTGACATTTTTTAAAAGCTATGAATCTGGGAATGCTACCCAATGTAATAGAAATCTTCTCTGATCCTACATCATCTCCAGAAAGTGGATTCTGTAGGACTGGTTTCTATGGTGCTCTTTGGTTTTTTTACAGGAAATGGGATAAATTAAAGCATATCAATTCTTTTCTGAGGTTGCTGGGCTATGCATTTCTACATACAACTTCTCTGTCTCTCTCACTCTTCTCTGTGTGCTCTCATATAAATGGCAATGTAATTTCTTGGTAACTTTCCATATTTGTATAAGAAAAAGGGTTTGGTTAAGAATTTTAAGTATATTGATGTTGTGAAACCTAGTTACTTCCTTTTAGCTCCAACATGATCTATCACTCATGTAAATGAAACAATTTTTATAAGCCACAATTTTAAAAAGGCCATTAGAAACTACTAGAAACATTGAGGATAAAGATGTGTTTACACCGTGAACACTACTTAATCCCGGGATTTAAACAAAATGAGAGGAAAATTGGGCTTTGAACCCAAGCACATTTTCTTTTATTCAATGTGCAATGTACATTTTTTAACAGAAAGAAAAATAACTATATATGATCTTACCAGTGATGTCATTCACTCTTAGTTCATAATGTAAAAAATCCTAAATATCAATCTTATGTTATTATAAAACCAAGTATTAAACTTGAGTGATATTCTTATTTAAAAGATTTAGATAAAATTAGATTAAGAAAGAAAATGTGTCTGCATCTCTTTCCTGTTATTTGAGTACAGTTATAGTGATTGATTTTGTTATTTATAGTTAATTCACTACCAGAAACCATCCTATACAACTAATTCTTAGAGTTTTAAATTTTTGGACAGTGCCCAGTCTATCCACTCAAAATAGAGCCTTGATTAGTTTCAAAGTGTATTGAAGAGAGTTCTGCAGATTGGATGGTCTACAAAATTCTGTGGTAACGGGTACAAGATTTTAGTAGCCTATCAAAGAGCATAACAAAATAAGCAGACAACGGGAGTCTTTCTTTTTTTCAGGCTATGTGTCCATTACCAGGCACCTGTTACTCTACATTCCTTTTGTTCTGGGATCCATAACTGTGTTCATCTGTTGGTTGTTTGTTGTTGTTTGTTGTTGTTTGTTGTTGTTGTTGTTGTTATTGTTTCTCTGACATTTTCCTGAGAGAAATATTTGGAAAACTTCATTTTGACTCATAGGTTTTAGAGGTTTTAGTCTATGACTGGCTGACTTAATTATGTCTGGGACATGATGGAACCAAAAATCAAGGTGGAAAGATATTGCCCTACTATGTGCCAGAAACCTGGGGAGAATATTCTACCCTCATGCATATCTGTGACTCAGTAGTCACACTCTCTTCGAAGCCATGAAAACTACGGACTCATGGGGCTCAGAAATCATAAATACTCTCCTTATGTATATATTCATACTATTCTCCTTTCCTTGGCCCAAAGGAGTTATGTAGCCATATTTATGAAACCAGATCGTCTCCAAGAAGGTTCTCTGAAGGCAAGATATTGCATATATGTATACAGAAGCATCTCCCTCAGAAATTACACACCTTCATTGAAAAGAAAGATAACTATATGACTCTATCATTTTCACATAACTGAAGCTTTTATAGTTTTGAAAGTAACTCATCACAACTTTTCATCCACAGTGTTTAATTAATACTCACTAAAAGAATATATTTATCCAGGCAGTGATTGTGAACCTCTTTAATCCCAGCACTTAGGAGACAGTGGTAGGCGGGGATCTCTATGAGTTCGATGCCAGCATGGTCTACAGAGAGAGTTCAAACAGCCAAGGCCACACAGAGAAATTCTGTCTCAAAACAAACAAACAAAAGAATGTATTCAAAGGCCATCAATATGTTTATGTGTGGGGCCGTGAAAGGCAGTCTGTTTTCTGGTTGAGCTAGGTTTAAACTCCAGAGACCCAGCAGATAATTCTGCAAAGGACAGAAGGAAGTTTTCCACACTCCCAGACACCAGGCTAATAATACCAGGCCCCAGCTCCATAATTCTGTGGCCATCAGTCACTTAGGACAATGTCCCAAACTCCTGGTCTGTCTGGACTCCACCCCCACAGTTACCTAGCAACAGCCAGGCATGCTCCTCCCCATGGTTACCTAGCAACAGCCAAGTATGCTCCTCCCACGGTTACCTGGCAACAGCCAGGCATGCTCCTCCCCATGGTTACCTAGCAACAGCCAGGTATGCTCCTCCCCATGGTTACCTAGCAACAGCCAGGTATGCTCCTCCCCATGGTTACCTAGCAACAGCCAGGTATGCTCCTCCCCATGGTTACCTGGAAACACCCAGGCATGCTCCTCCCCACAGTTGCCTGGCAGCAGCCAGATAGGCCTGGCCCACTATAAAAGGGGGCTTGCCCCTCTTCCCTCTTGACTCTCTCGCTTTCTTTCTCTTACTCTCTTACTCTTGCCTTTTGCCCCTTGCTCTCTTGCTCCCCTCTCTCTACATTCCCTTCCCCCCTCTCTCCCCTCTCTCCTCTCTCTCAGCCTCTACTTCTCTACTCTCTAATCTCTGCCTCTATTACCCTCTTATCTCCCCTTCCCACCATGACAATAAAAACCTTAAAACCATGGACTGCCTCTTCTCATCAGGATCCATTGTGCTGGGGCAATGGAGCAGGTCTTCCTCTAAAGAGCCACATCTAATCTCACACAGGAGGCCTCTCTGCATTCATTCTCAGCCATGGCTTCTGCCAACCCAAGCCACAGTACCAAGCAGGCCAAAGACTCTCCTCCCCATGGAAACAGGCCTGAGTGCTCTTCCCCACCACCCTTTTTCCTTCTGTCCAGGGCAGAGCCAGCCCCACAGGTCCCACTCCATTCTTAGCTCATCTGTGGTACCCAAGAGTGAGAATCTGTCATCCTCAGCCTCTGTGCAGACCTGGGAACCCTGAGCCAATTCTGGAGGGTTTGCAGGGACCTCAGACTGTGCACCCCCAGCGTGGTCCTGCAGCTTCTCACAGCCCGATGCCTGCCTGGCTGGTGGTGGCATGGAATGTGCACAGTCAAACGTCCTGAAACCTGCCTTGAGTGAGCAGCCCTAGTCCTGTTGCAGACTTGATGCAGGACACCATTTTAACCCACATTTATGTGTCCAAAATCTAATTCAGAGAGAATATATTACACTCAGAGTAGACAAAATATAAGTTGAAGTTATTAAGAGGTACATAAACTCTGATCATCTTTCCAAGAAGATTATAATTAGGACTGAGTGTCATTCACCAGTTTACCATGTGTGCCTCCATGTCAGATGAGCTAACAGGTATAATTTTCATTGAAATAAAATGTTATTATAGTCCCACCTATATATTTTTGCATTAAAAAGAGATTATTAATAACACTTATTTCAAAGAAAAGAAATAGAAATAGAAGGATGTATTTCCTAAAGTTTCTGATCTTTCACCATTAACAATTAGTCTTGTAATTGTTGAAAGGTATGTGATAGACTTCTATGGTTATTTATTAATCAATCTGGAGTATTTTTGTATGCAACTTTTTCTCACCCTGGGACATTTTGATGGGACCCATTTACAAAAATCTTTCTTTTGATAGAACTTTAATGTATGTACTTGGACCTTAATATTTCTATTCGCAACCAATCATTTGATCATCACCAAGGAAACTTCCTGTTCTATGATAAACTCCTCAATTTTCATTCATTCCCTCATTGCATGGAATTAGGGTAGCTAAACATGTTTATGAGCAAGGGTCTTTGGTGAACTTCATAAATTCACTAGTGACTTGCAGTCACTTCATGATTTATTTGTAAGAAACAACTACCTTTTATGAGCTTTGGATTTGAAGGTCACGTTCAGTCCTTAGGCATATGGTAAGAGTTTCTACTCAGGGAATACAGAGTGCTGAGAACTTTAACCAGAGACAAAGGAATTGAAAGGTCCATACCAGTCATGAGGTTGATTCACTGTAGGCTTAATTCTCTTGTTCGGAGGTTTGTGTTCCTGTTCATCTTATTATATATTTATGAAGCATTGCTTGTGTGCTTGGGGATTTATGACAACATACAAGAAACAAATCACTACCCTCAGGAGCTCACAAAGCATAAGAGAAAACAATAAGGGAAGACCTGCAGATAGGTAGCACAATGGGAGGAAGAAAGTGCCCCTTTTGCACTTACTTTTAATTTCTCAATTTTCTACTAAATCATCTCGTGTACATTAAATTCTTTCCTTCTGCCTTGTCTTTGATGCAAAGCTGTAGCAGCGACAGATAGCCTTGGACATTTTGGAGAAAATAAATAGTTATCACAACAGGGCCTTGTCTTGTAAGCCTCAGGTTTAGATCTAGAAGCTGCTCATCTTACTATAAATGTGATGCAATTCTGATGCTTAAACCATAGAACCACTCCATATACAGATGGTCCCTTTAAATCAATTCATCTTTAACATAACTGATGAAATGTTCTGCTGTCTTGAATATCTGGGTGAGTTGTGCCACGTTGCTTTATTTATAAACAGAGTGAGTTAGATGGTAATGCAGTTTTGGTTTGATTTTGCCATTCAAGGAGTCTAAGTAAAGGAGTCTAAGGATATCAACGGGTAAGCATAATCACTTTAGGTTTTAAAGTCTAATACATTTCTTGAATACTGGTATAAGACTTCATATAAAAAGGACTTGGGAATTTAAAAAAAAAATCCTTATTTACTTTTTGATGTCATACAATTTATCCTCTCAAATCCTATTCTACTCTTTTTGACGCCCTCGTCTTCCCATTAAAGGCCCTCCCTGGGCATGCATAGGGATTATTTACTTGGGCATTGCCAATCTACCAGTGTCTACACCACTGAGAGGAAAATTACTTTCACTCCCCATAACAGATAAAAGCTCCCAAGTTAGGTGATGGATTGTTAGCAAGTCAGTGTTGTGTAGGTCCTGTGACGGCCACCATAGCTACTGTGGAGTTCATGATTGCAATAGCCGTGTGCAAGGAGAAGTCACAATTCCACCGCAGCCTGGCTCATCCTCCAGCTTCTATATCCTTTCTGTTCCCTTTTCTCGGTGTTCTTTTAGCCTGGAGAATGGGCTATAGATGGGATTTGGCAATATTTATCTTGCAGATGTTTCTATTTTACTTATAGTTTTGAATGAAAACACTTAATATCAAGTTCAGGAAATTAAAATAAGTTTCATTGGATAAATACGTGAAAAATAATGCTGTGTGGAAATTTACCTAGTTTTGAGGTAGAAATTTTCTCCAGCACATGAGACACTTAGGTATAGAGTAAAAGAACATAGTAAGGAGTCATATCCTAATTGTATGACATTGAAGAAGCCTTCTATATTTCCATTATTATTGTATTATTATTATTATTATTGTTATTAATTAGTGGTGGTGGTGGTAGTAGTAGTAGTTGTATTTGGAAAGTAGAACAATAATACCCACCTCTCAGACACAGTTCAGTGGCATTTGACTAAGTACCTCCCAATAATTTTCTCTCCACCATCCTACTAAATTCAGCATCTATTTGCATACCAACTACCTTCATAAGAGCTATGAAAATCAGGTGTTGTTAGTCATAGCAAGTGGTACCCTCTTATATTCAGTAATTCTCAGCCTGGGTGCTTAATTATTATGACTCCATCTATGATAACCAGCAGGGGAGCTATTATATTGGTCAATCCTACTCTGATTTGTGGAAATACACAGTAATATTTCAACCAATTCAGAAATATATCACTGGCAAAACTATTAGGTTCTGCAAACTCAAAAGCTTATAATAATTCAGAGATGTCCAGACATGGGACATATATGTATTACATTTTATATTTCAATTTGGAAACATAGTGATTTCTTTCATAACTTCATTTCTAAAAATGCGATCACTTTCTTTTTTCTATTGAAAATAGATTCTTCTCTCATAAAATACGTCCCAACTAGTCTCCCTTCCCTCCACACTTCGTAGCTCACCACAACCTCCCCTGCCCCCAAAGTTACTCCCCCTCCATTTCCCTTCAGAAAAGAGAAGGTCTACGAGATACAATAACCAAAGTATGACAAAACAAGACAAGGGAAAGGTCCTCATATAGAGGCTGGTCAAGGCAACCCATTAGGAGAAAAAAGAGTCTGAAGGTCAGGCAGAGGAGACAGAGACACACCAACTCCCACAGTTAGAAGTCCTGCAGAAACATCAAACAACCACAACATGCATACCATACCTAGCGCAGACTGAGGCAGACCCCATACTTGCCACGTCTATGTCTGTAAGCCCACATGAGCCTTGCCTAGTTGACTCAGTGGGCCATGTTCTCCTGCTGTCTTCAATCCTTTTTGACTCTTAGAAGCTTTCCTTGCCACCTTCCACTGAGTTCCCTTAGCTACTAGAGGAAAGACCTGATGGAGAGCCCCAGTGTAGATTCTCTCTCTGTGTAGACTCTGGCTGTGGGTCTCTGAACTCATTCCCATCAGCTGCTGAAGGAAGCCTCTCTGATGATAACTGGGCAAGGCAATGATCTATGAATGCAGCAAATATAGCAGAATGCTTTTTGCCACTAGTGTTTGATTCTACCCTAGTATTCTGGGCTATTCAGTCTCTGATTTCTGGCCTCCAATTAATGTAGCTCATGGGCTCCCTCTTATAGTGAGGGCCTCAGGTTAAGTCAGACATTTGGTGTCCACACCCACAAATTCTGTGCCACCATTGACCCAGAACATCTATCAGGAAGGACAGATATTAGGTTGATGATTTGGGGGCTGGGTTGGTGTCTATTTTCTTTTTCAGTAGCCTGCAGAGTACCCTCCTTCACCAAAGAGGCTAGAATGTATTGGTGAAGGCTCCATAGAGGGTACCAGCTTGATCTTTCCTCCGTCAGAAAGCTCTATATATGTTGTCCTTAGCAGTAGGAGTCCATGACAGTTTTTGAGAGTGATCCTCTGGCCTAGCATAAGCCTAGGTGGTTTGGAAATACAGACAGATGCAACCCTTCCACTTGCACTTCCACTGGAAACCTTTCCTGGATATGAAAGGAGACCAGTTCAGACTCTGTATCCTTTATTCTTAGCATTCCTCACTTGGGACACCCTCATAGACTCCAGGAAGTTCCAACACATTAGATGCTCACATCATCCCAGAAATGCCCCTCCCCCCCATTCCAGCCATTTTGGCATGCATATCTCCTTTTATGCCCCCATACCTGCTCCCTCCTGCTCCCAATCCCCAAACACTGCCAATCCATACACAAAATCGATTCTATTTCCCCTTCCTGGGAGCTCCATGCATGTGCCCTAGAGCCTTTCTCTTTACTTAACCTCTCTAGGTCTATGGATTATAGCTTGGTTACCATTTACTTAATAGCTAATATCTTCTTGAAAGTACACACATGCCATATTTGTCTTCTGGGTCTGGTTACCTCACTCAGGATGATTTATTTCTAATAATATCTATTTGCCTGCAAATTTCATGATGTCATTTTTTTTTTCTTTTAAAGCTGAGCAATAGTTCACTGTGTAAATATTTTCCATTTTCTTTATCTGGTCTTCTGTTGAGGGGCATTTACATTGCTTGCAGTTTCTGGATGTGATGACTAAAGCCACAGTGAACAAGGCTGAGCAAATGTTCTTATGGTAGGATCTAGTCTCTTTTGGGTATATGCTTAAGGGTGGTATAGCTGAGTCTTGAGGTGAACTGATTCCTAATTTTCTGAGGAACCACCATATTGATTTCCATAGTGGCTGTACAAATTTGAACTCCCAACTCCCAATAGTGTGTATTCCCCTTGCTCTGCATCCTGGCCAGCTTGTGTTACTTCTGTCACTTGTGTTACTTCTCTTAGCCATTCTGACAGGTGTATAATGGAATCTCAAAGCAGATTTGATGTGCATTTCCTTCCTGAATAAAGATATCGAACATGTCTTTAAGTGATTTTTTCAGTCATTTGAGATTCCTCTATTGAGATGCTCTATTTAGATCTGTACTCCATTTTTAAATTGGATTATTTAGGGTTTATTTGATATCTAGTTTCTTGAGTTCTTTATATGTTTTAGGTATTAGTCCTCTAATGGATGTCGAGTTGGCAAAAATATTTTTCCATTTTGTAGGTTTCTTCTTTGTCCTAATGGATGGTGTGCTTTGCTATACAGAAGTGGATCAGTTTCATGAGGTCCCATTTATTAATAGTTAATATTCATGCCTGCACTATGGGTGTTCTGTTCAGGAATTTGTCTCCTATGCTAATATGATCAAGGCAGTTCCCCACTTTCTCTTCTATCAGATTCAGGGTCTCACTTTAATATCTTTGCTCCACTTATACTTGAGTATGTAGAGGGTGAATTATATGGATCTAATTGTATTCTCCCAAATTCAGACATTTAGTTTGACCTGAACCACACTGGTTGAATGTGCTTTCAGCAAAACAGAAAATAGGTGTCAACTCAATCATTTGGTTTTACCAGTGAAGCTTGGGTAGCCAGATGCTGGGCTGAATGCCTGCTAGCTCAGAAAAGCAGAGAAAGCATCTTGCTTACCTTCCTTCTCAGTCAACACCCCTAAAGGAAGTTCTCATTCTCCAGCTATCTCAAAACCCCTTCAAACTGAATGTCCTTCTCTTCTCCTTCTTGTGAATCTCTCTATCCACCCTCCTGACTTCCTCTTACTCTTTTTTTTATTTTTTTTCCCTTTGATCACTTTCTGTCAACTGGTTGCTTGTTCTTACTCTTAACCTAAGACTGACTGTATTTAATCCTGTTTACAATAATGGGAAAGGTCTGGGATTAAATGTGTGTATTAAGGCTGAACCACACCACAATTAGAAACAGATTTCTCCAGTAAATAACACAGTCAGGGTTCATTGTGTGACCGGATATCCTGCAACAGAAATGTCTGTTTTTATGGCAATATCATGTGGTCTGTATTGCTCTACCTCTATATTATAACTTGAAATCAGGGTTGGTGATGCATCCATCAGTTATTTTATTGCTTTAGATTGTTTTAGATATCCTGTAATTTTTGTTTTTCCATATGAAGGTGAGAATTGTTCTTTCAAATTCTGTAAAAAAAAAAAAAATGGGTGGGTATTTTAATAGGTATTACATTGAATCTGTAGATTTATTTTGGTAGGATGACAATTATTCGCATATTAGTCCTTACTGATCCATGAATGTAGATCTTTCCATCTTCTGATATATTCTTCAGTTTTATTCTTTAGTGACTTGTACTTGTTATCATCAACGTCTTTCCCTTGCTTTGTTAAAGTGAAACGTTTTATGTTGGTTGGGGCTATTGTTAAGGGCTTTGTTTCACTGGTTTCTTTTTCATTCATTTGTCATTTGTATGTAGGAGAGCTACTGATTTTTCTGTGCTCATCTTGTGTCCAACAACTTTTGTAAAAGTGTGTATCAGCTTTAGCAGATCTCTATTGGAATGTTAAAGGCTGTTCATCTTTACTATCATATCATCTGCAAACAATACTTTGGCTTCTTCCTTCCTAATTTGTTTCCCCTTGATCCAACTTGTAGCTTCCTTCAGTTGTCTTATTGCTCTAGTTAAGACTTTAGGTACTATATTCAATAGATATGGAGAGATTGTTCAATCCTGTCTTGTTCCTGATTTCAGTGAAAATGTTTTAAATTTCTCTATAATTTGATGTTGGCTATTGGCTTGCAGTATATTGCCTTCATTATGTTTAGCCATGTTCCTTGTCTCCCTAATCTCTCCAGGATGAAGGAGCACTGGCTTGTCAGAGGCTTTTTTGGGCAGCTAATGAGATGATCATGTGGTTGTTTTCCTTCAGTTGGTAGATTACATTTACTGATTTTTTTTTTTTTATATTGAATCATCCTTGCATCTCTGGGATGAAGCCTACTTGATCACAGTATTCACTATGATCTTTTGATGTGTTTTTAGATTCAGTTTTTGAGTATTATATTGAGTATTTTCACTTCTATATTCATAAGGGAATTTAGTCCATTTATTCCCTTTCTTTGTTGACTATTCATGTGGTTTGAGATGCATGGTCATAAAATGAATTCAGTATTATTTTTTCTATGTTTATTTGTGGAATAATTTGAGGAGTAGTGGCATTAGCTCTTTTTTTGAAAGTCTGGTAAAATTAGAACTCTCTGGCCCAAGGCTATTTATTTATTTATTTATTTATTTATTTATTTATAGATGGGAAACTTTTAATGATTGCTTCCAGGGATTGTTTATATGATCTTGATTTAACTTTGTTAAAGTGATAGCTATTGAGAAAATTATCCATTTTTAAGATTATTTTTATTAAAGTGCTTATTTTTAAAGAATGTCCTTATGATTCTCTGGATTTTCTTGATGTCTTGCTATGTTCCCATTTTTGTTTCTGTTTGGAATTTAGACGTTTCAGGTATGCCGTTACATTGTTAATATAATAGAATCCTTCCAATTCTTTTATGTGGGCACTTAATACTATGAAATTAACTCTTAGCACTGTTTTCATTGTGTTCAGTAAATTTGGGTATATTGTATATTCATCTTCATTGAATTCTAAAAGTTTTTAATTCACCCACCCTTCTCCCTTTCTTTCTTGACCAGTTTTTCATTCAGATGAGAGTTCATTTTCCATGAGTTCATAAGTTTTCTGGTGTTTTTATTGTTGATATCCAGCTGTTAATCCATGGTATTCTAATATGATATAGGTGGTTCTTATAATTTCCTTGAGTCTATTGAGAATTGCTTTATGTTTGACTATGTGGACAATTTTGATCAAAGTTCCATGAAATGCTGAGATGAAGGTATTTTACTTTGTGTTTGGGTGGAACATTCTGTACATTCCGTTAGGTCCATTTGGTTTATAACATTTTTTTATCTCCTGTTCTCTATTTTGCTTTTGTCTAGACGACCTGTTCCTTGCTGAGAGTGGGATATTAAAATCACCTACTCTTAGTGTATGAGGATTTTTTTTTTTTTTACAAATTGATATCTTTGTGTTTGGGACATAGATGTTAAGAATTGATATATGATCTTGGTGGATTTTTCTTTTGAAGAATGTGAAGTATTCTTCCTCAATGCTTTTGATTAATTTTGGTTCGAAGTCTATTTTGCTATCTGTCAGAATGGCTACAACAACTTGGTTCTTGGAAATTTTTTTCTAATCTTTTACTCTAAGGTAATGACTATCTTTGATGCTGAGGTGTGCTTGTATGCTGCAAAAGGATAGATCCTGTTTTCCCATCCTTTCTCTTAATCTTTGTTTTTATTGGGGAATTGAGTTCATTATTATTGAGAGATCTCAATAACCAATGATTATTATTATTTTTCTGTTGTTGTTGGTTACAGTGGTGATAGTGTGCATGTACGTGTGCATGTATGCATGTATACATGCATATGTGTATGTGTTTGTGTGTACTTACCTTCTTTTTTGTTTTCTTGGAGTGAAATTATTTATTTTCTGTGTTTTCATAAGTGTAGCTAACCTCATTGGATTGGAGTTTTCCATCAAGTACCTTTTGTAGAGTTAGATTTGTAGATAAATGTTTAAATTTGACTTTATCATGGGATATCTTGTTTTCTCCATCTATGATCATAGAAAATTTTGCTGGGTTTAGTAGTCTGTTTTGGCATTTTTTGGTCTCTTCGAGTCAGCAGCATATCAGTCTAAGCTCTTCTAACTTTTAGATTTTTCACTGAGAGCTCCTGTGATTCTAATAGGTCTGTCTTTATATGTTACTTGGTCTTGTTCTCTTAAAGCTCTTAATATTCTTGCTTTTTTATGTATTTCTAGTGTTTTGATTATTATGTGGAGAGTGGCTTTCTATTCTGGTCCAATCTATTAGGTGTTCTGTATGCTTCTTATACCTTTATAGGAATCTCTTTGTTTAGGTAAGGAAATTTTTCTTGTATGTTTTTCTTGAAAATATTCTTTGAGCCTTTGAGCTGCTATTTTTTCCTCCTTCTATTCCAATTATTATTATTATTATTATTATTATTATTATTATTATTATTATTTTGTTTTTTGTCATTTTGGGGTTTTTTGTTTTTTGTTTGTTTGTTTGATTTTGTTTTTGTTTTGTTTTGTTTGATACAGGGTTTCTCTGTATAGGCCTGGATTTCCTGGAATTCACTCTGTAGACCAGGCTGGTCTTGAACTCAGAAATCCACCTGCCTATGCCTCTCAAGTGCTGGAATTAAAGGTGTGTGCCACCACTGCCTGGCTAATTCCAATTATTCTTATATTCAGTTGTTTTATAATGTCTCAAATTTCCTGGATGTTTATGTCATAAATATTTTAGATTTAACACTTTTGTTGACTTATATATCCATTTCTTCTACTGTTATCTTCCAAGCCTAAGCTTGTCTCTTCTTTCTCTTGTTTTCTGTTGATGAAGTTTGCCTCTGTAATTCTTGTTCAAATTACTAAACTTTTATTTTGAAGATTTCCTCAGTTTATATTTTCTTTATTGTTTTTATTTACATTTCCAGGTCATTAAGAGTTTTATTAATTTCCTCCAGTATTTTGTTTTTGTTTTCCTGGATTTAAGTGATGTATTCATTTTTCTATTTAAAGATCTCTATGATCTTCATATAGTTGGCTTTAAGGTCTTTCCTGTGGTTTAGGTATTGAGGAATATTCGGGGCTGCTCTAGTAGGATAGCTGGGTTCTGGTAAAGAAATATTGCCCTGACTGTTACTGATTGTGGTTTTTTTTGTTTTTTTTTTGGTTTTTTTTTTTTTTTTTTTGGTTTTTCGAGACGGGGTTTCTCTGTATAGCCCTGGCTGACCTGGAACTCACTCTGTAGACCAGGCTGGCCTCGAACTCAGAAATCCGCCTGCCTC
>NC_034598.1:66619513-66634392 GCF_900095145.1 Mus pahari
CTGCCTCTGCTTCCCGAGTGCTGGGATTAAAGGCATGCGCCACCACGCCCGGCTACTGATTGTGTTTTTATGCTGACATTTAAGAGTATGTTGTAAGTGTTTGGGTTGATTATAACTCTAGGTACTGATTTCTGGGTTTGTCTTTGGTGGATGTTTTGCTTCTTAGATTCTATTTCCTCCCGTATTTTCAGGGGATGTATTATTGTCTCCCTTTATTTTACTGGCCTGCTTGGTTAGAGTGTTCACAGGAAATGCCTGCTGGTGTTGGAAGCTAATGAGATGGAGACATAGTGGGAAATTCTGTAGGAGCCATAGGAGATGTGAACTGGGGGAAGGGAAGCTGCATCTGATATTCTGCTGCAACATTAGGGAAGATGCTGGGGATTAGGATTAAGCATGTATGGAGAGTAGAGAAAGCCCTTAGCAACCTATCTGGTCTTCTAGCAAGCATGGCCTGTGGTTGCACATTGAGAGTCTACATGAGTTCATATGAATTGGTGGTGATGCAAAGCAATGTGGCAGAGAAGTGAGGTGGGAGGAAGTTGGAGATAGTATGTTAGATACACAGGAGGCATGGAGAAGGGAGGGGAGGCTGAAGCTAGTGTTCTGTTGCATCACTAGGATCTAGGGGAAGCAGCTGGGCCTGGGGAAGCCAGGTAGAGTAGAGAGTTTCCACAGGCAGCTTACCTAGTCTTCATGCCCCCTTTCTAATAGATGACAAAATTATCTTCCCACAGATAGTAAAAAGAAAATATCTAGAAAATTGAGCTTAGATAATGGAAGGAAATTATTAAATATAAATAAATGAATTGCCAAGAATTGATGACTAGTCTTTTACATTAAAATTCATGGAAAGCCAAGAATCTCCCTCAAAACTTAATTTACAATTTTTCATTGTTTTATACATATAATTTCCATGATGGAACTTACTTGTGGTATCTGAATCATAAGAAATATAAAATATATTTCCCTATACAAGGGAAAAGACATGGTGCTCTCACCGTCATGCAAATGCTTTACTAAGTTACAAAGTGAACCATTTATCCTACACTATAAAAATCCTCTCTTGCTTATGAAATATTTAAATTCTGAAGTATACACACTCATGCATGGCTAATATATAAGAAAGAAAAACTGATGTTTACATTGAAGTTCATTTCAATAATAAGCTAGATCAACCTAGAAGTCCCCTTCTGGAAGGTTTCCTTTATTATTATTTGCTACCCTCCTCCCTCTTCCCTATCCTCCTCCCTCCTCTCTCCCCCCCCCCGAAATAATGCTTCCTGTCTTCCTCTGTGTTCTCCTTTACTATATGTGACTTTATTACTCCACCTACCTGCTTTCTCCTTCTCTGTCTCTTTTCTGTGACCTTATTATTTATGTTTTTTCCCTTTCTAGAATTATTTACATTCCAAACCTAATGCCATTATGGAAAATAGATGTTTAAGAATGGTTGCAGAGTAGAATAGTATTATGGACTGTAATACTTCCTGATAATTGGCAACCTTCTACTGGGAACATGATTTTAAAGGTAGAGGTACGTGTTCTACTCTTAATGAAAACGAGTGAGATGGAATTTTACGACCTTAAATATGGTATGACATGTTTCGATCATAAGAACAAATTCAGGATTCAGATTCAACCATTCTTCTGTTAGACTATCTCACCTAAGCAACTACACAGCAGTAATTTTTAATTAAGAAAAAGGTTCATATTAGAAGCAGAAGATATGAATAAATCTAATGTGGTATTAGATTTTTCAAAAAGAAAGGATTTAATTTTAAAGAATTAAAAATTAGAGGAGGGCACGAAACACCAGAGAGAGAGAGTTGGTCTCGACATGGTTCGGAAGTGAGCCAATCTGACCGTTACGGCTGGCCTTTGAGTTTGGTGGTTTGGTGGTTTGGGTTGGTTGCTGCTTGTTGTTGTATATTGTTGTTGTTTTTGGAACAGAAACATTACAAAAATTGAAGTGATATAATGATATCATTTTAGTTAGTTATGCTACTTAAAATTTCCTCCTTATCAATAGATTGCAAAGAATAATGTTTGTATTAAATAATTTAGTTGTTAACATTTTGTCTGTATTTCCAGTGTAAAAATGGGACTGAATTATGGAACTGGAAAGGCACATGCTAGATCACTGTGGGAAATCTTTGAGTGGAGTTTTTAACAGAGAAAACAAGCAGGAATTGATGGCCACAGTGAGAGTAGGAAGTAGTTTGTGACTGTGTATCCACATGCGGTTGAGGGGGGAAAGCAATCTCATAGCTTTCAGAGGACTTCTAAAGTTAGTCACTAGTACAAAAAGATCCTGAGGAGGAGTCCCATTTATGAGCTCCTGTATGCAAATTGTTTCCCTTAGAGGGTTCTTGTGGAAATTCAATGATATGTAAAAAACAAAACAAAGCAAGTGAGCAAGCACACAAAATCCAAATTAGGTTTAGAATCCATATGGAATAAGCAAAGTATAATCATTTTCATTCTCCTTCCATGCCTGAGAATTTTTGTCTCACTCTTTTAACCTGTCGGTAAGGATATGGGAGGGTCTTTTTAGGCTTACTCTTCCATCTTTTGGTCACACTCCATTGTCCAGGTCGATAGGATGATTTATTCTCAAAGACTGTCTATGTCCAAATCTTTCTAGATGCCTGTTCATGTTTTTCCTCTTTATTTAGTGCCTTTATGGCTATTAATTCTTGTTCAAATATTAGGGTCCAAGTCATGGGCTCCCACTTTAATGAAAACTTTGAGAGTTTTTCAATGCAGAAGTATATGCTTATATTTTTCTCAAATCCCCAAACTTTGCAACATAATAACTTTGAATATATGTTATTTAACAGTAAGGATATGCAAGCATCCTATAATTTCTCTCTGAATTTGTAAATTCTGTAAATCAAGGAACATGTTTTCTTCAACACTGTACATTCCTAAGGCCTATAAAAAGCCAGAAGCATTTGGATGGTTTTACCTTTGGATCAAAAATAAATATCTCACATTCTAATAATACATATGTGCGCTCTTATAATCTTATACTTCAGATTTACAACAGCTCTCTAGCATGCAACCTAACAAAACTTAAACAGCATAGTTCCCTTTCTTTCAGAAGTATATATGGTAGTACTCACATAACATTGAAGTCAGTGTCAAATCGTAAAATGTCCTAAAGACATCACAGTATGTCCCTACAAAGTTCTGAAACTTTTAACTTCAAAGTAGTAAGATTCTAATTAGCATTAACTACAGAACTTGGAATTATTTTCTTGATTTCTCCTTTGACTCATTAAAGGGCTTCTTTTGAGAACTAACTTTTTTCTTAAATCAGGCAACCATGGCTGCTAATGAAATATCCACCCACGTCCTTCCTGGAAAACTCTAGTTTCGCTGCCTCACTCAACTGCTAGGCTCTACAGCAGCTTAGCAGATCAAGAACAAATTTCCCTGGAAATGTTCCGTTATAGAGTATTAAGAAGAAACATCTTGTCAGTGGGAAGTCTCGGCTCTTCTAACCTCTGAAAATACCATGCTATCAGGAGGCACGAAAGTTTGAAATTTTTATTTCGTGACAGTAAATGTCATCCTAAACATAACCAGTTAATCATTGCTTTTAACACTGTGCACTGATTATTTGATATTTTCAAGCTGTCAGAGTTTAGGTGTGCATAGAAGATTCACATAAAGGATTTTAGATCTTTTATAGCCAGAAACAATCTTAAATATACTTGCCTGCCTCTCTGAGTATGTTTGTCAAAGAAACATCCACCATCATTTTTAATCACAATTTTTCTTTGTGTATGTGTGTGTGTGTGTGTGTGTACCTTAGTTAGAATTTTACTGCTGTTAACAAACACTGTGACCAAGGCAAATCTTTTTGTTTTTGTTTTTGTTTTGTTTTTGTTTATTTTTGTTTTTGTTTTGTTTTTGTTTTTGTTTTTGTTTTTGTTTTTTTTCTGAGTCAGGGTTTCTCTCTGTAGCCCTGGCTGTCCTGGAACTCACTCTGTAGACCAAGCTGGCCTTGAACACAGAAATCCCCCTGCCTCTGCCTCCCAAGTGCTGGGATTAAAGGCATGTGCCACCACTGCACGGCTCCAAGGCAACTCTTAAAAAGGACATTTAACTGGGGGATGTCTTACAGGTTCAGAGGTTCAGTCCATTATTATGAAGGTGGGAGCATGGTAGTTTACAGGCAGACATGGAGCTGAATGAGCTGAGAGTTTCTCCTCTCACTTTGAAGGTAGCTAGGAGACTCGCTGCCTTTCTGGCAGCTAGGATGAAGGTCTTAAAGCCCATGCTCACACTTTCTCTAACAAGGCCATACTTCCAAATAGTGCCGCTCCCTGAACCAAGCACACTTAAACCATCACAATATGTACATATGTGCACTTAAATATGTGAGTATATAAGTACATTGTGAGTGCAAGTACATTCCTAAGTGTGTGTGTAAGTGAGAGGACAACCTCAGGTATCTTCCTCAGTTAATTTTTATCTTCTTGTTGAAACAGGGTCTCTCATTTGCCTTTTGCTCACTGGAAAGGATTGGTTGTCTCGCCATCACGCCCAAGAGATCTACCTGTCTCTATCTCCTAGGACATCACCACATCTGACTTCTTTCAATTTAAGCATATATGTACATGTCCCACTGAGCTCATTTGCTGTTGCTCTTCTGCAGGCATCGGCATCTTTAGGGCTGAATGCATGGGATTAGGTAACCTTTTAGAAGTTCATGCATGGGAAAGAGTCGCCTCTCTCAGCAGTCATGGCTTGCCTATAGCTAGCTCTTCATCTTGTGGTTGGAGTCTTCAGAAACTTTCCTTGCCTGTACTGGCATGTCAGGTGGTGATATCATTATGTAGATCTTATTTAACAAGCATACTATTGCGACTTCATGCTTGCTGCATCCCCATCATGTCTAGAAGACATTACCTAAGAGCAGCCATACTGATCCTCTACTTCTTACAATCTTTTCACCCCTCTTATGTGATGTGCCCTGAGCCTTGGGTTTAGGAGTGATACTGTAAATGTACAAGCTGGAACTTACAACCCATGATTATTGACTCTCTGCATGTTGACCCGGCATAGACCTCTGCATTAACCCATCTGCATAAAGAAGTTAATTTGAGGGCTGGAGAGATGGTTCAACTGTTCTTCCAGAAGACCTGAGTTCAATTCCCAGCCACCACATGGTGGCTCACAGCCATCTATAATGGGATCTGATGACCTCTTCTTGTATGTCTGAAGAGAGCAATGTATACTCATATATATTAAATAAATAAATAAATCTATTTTTAAAAAGTTACTTTGACTAGGGGTAAGAGCTATGCTTATCTATAGGTATAAGGATAAGTATCTAGATTTAGGGAGAAATAAAATTGATTTAAGAAAATATCAGTGATAGATTCTCCTCTGGGGTCTATAACTTTTCCAGTATAAGTGATAAAGGATTTTATTCAGCATATGCAAAGAAATAAGCAAAGAATAAAGAAAAAAAAGACCCAAATTTTAAAATAGGCCATGGATCAAAACTAGAAATAAAAACGGCCAATAAAGTCTTTTAAACTGTTCAGCATCTCTTGTAGCTGGGGAAATGCAAATTAAAGCTCCTTTGTGGTCTTTTTTTATCTACAGTCAGAATAGTTATGATAAAAATAAATAAATAAATGTATCTCTCATCTGGGTGGTGGTGAATGCCTTTCATCTCAGAACATGGAAGCAAAGGCAGGCAGATCTCTGATTTTGAAGCCAGCCTGGTTTATTGAATGAGTTCCAGGACAGCCAGGCCTACAGAGTGAAACTCTCAAACAACAAGAACAAGAACAGCAACAAGAACAAAAACAACAACAGCAACAACAAAAATTCCCAAACAGATAAAAAAACAAAAAAAGGAAAAAGAAAATATGTCACCACAAATTCTGTCAAAGGTACAAGTGCAGGAACAGGTGTACTCACATTTATTGTTGGTGGAACTAGACAGTGTTGCAGCTGATCTGGAAATCATTGTGGAGAGTGTTCAAAATACTAAATGTAGATCTACACTCAACTCAGCTGTACCTCTCCTTGGCATGTACCCAAAGATCTGGATATTCTATTAAGGAAATAGTTACTCAGCCATATCGATCAACACTCTGTAATGGCTATTCCTAGATGCCAGCTTGACTATATCTGGAATGAACTACAATCCAGAATTGCAGGGCTCACCTGTAATCCAGATCTTGAGGCTGGAAGACACAAGTTTCTGACCTAGATCTTGGCATGGAGAGCTTGAGGCATAGTGGCTATGAAAAGCTTAAGCCCAGGCAAGGTAGTACACACCTTTAATCCCAGGAGATGAAGGCAAGGAGATCTCCGAGTTCAAGGTCAGCCGGGGACAAAACAAGTCCCAGGCCAGGTGTGGTGGTGCACCCCTTTAATCTAGGCCACACCTTCTGCTGGAGACCTACAAAGACATTGGAGAAGGAAGATTCTTCTCTCCTTCATCTGCTTTCATTTACTTGCCAGCACATCTGTTGGAATCTACTTCTGCAAAAGACCAGCTGAAACAACTAATCTCATGGGACTGAGAAACTCCTAGATTCTTGGACTTCCCATTCACAGCTGACCCTTGTTGGGTGACTGTAAGTCATCACAAGAAATTCCCTCTGTATAGAGTCATTCCGTGAGTTTTGTGACTCTAGGGAACCCTGACTACTACATACTCTATTCACAATAGATAGGAAATAAAAACAACTTAGATATACTCAACTGATATATGAATGCTAAAAATGTAATCCACATACCCAGTAGAATTCTATTCGGCTGTAAAGAAAATGAAATTGTAAAAGCTGCAGGTAAATGATTGGAACCCTGTAGAGGAATTTTAATCCCACAACATGGCTACTCTGATCCTACCCAAAAACCTTCTAGGTCTTTGGGATACAATCTTGCTGTAAGGCAGACATGCCTTGAATGCACACCTTTTAATCCCAAACAATGAAGATAAAGTTAGTTTGTGGAAGGAAGCAGTCAGGCTTGAAATGATGCTGAGTTAAGGGAAAGACAAAGTGAAAGATCAGAAAGGTTTGACAGGATAGGATGCCCCCAACTCTCACGACAACAGCATAAGAAAGAGGGGGGGGGTACTTAAGAGCAGTGCAGGGACATTGAGTCAGTTCAGTTAGCTTGACAAATCATATTGTAGGTAGGCTAGAACCTTCCAGATCTAGGCCTAGGAAGAGTTAGTACAGACAAAGAAACTCTCTGTGTTCAGCCCAAGCCATGTATTCACACAGCTTGGGTATGTGACCCTTATCTTATCCCTTCATCTAATCCATGGTGCAAGGGGAAAGGGTACAGGGATGTGTGACCTAATGGGGGGGGGGCATAACTCAGATGGATATGTGTTGTTTTTAACAAAATCTCAATTGTTAAATTTTACCAGTGAAGACTCAGGAGCCAGATGCTGGGCTGCAAGGCTGTGAGCTCAAGAGAGGCAAAGAAATCACTTAGCTCACCTTCCTCCTCAGCCAGTGTCCCAAAAGGAAGGTCTCCTCCATGCCATCTCAAAAACCCTTCAAACTGAATGTCCCCATACCCCTTCTACTTCCTCTGTGTCTCTCTATTCATCCTCCATCTCTTCCTCTCTATGGTTTTGCTCCTATGTTTACTTCCTGTCCAACTGGTTGCTTGCTCTGCCTCTTGACCTATGGTTGATTTTCTTTAATCCTGTTTACAATAAACAGAAAGCTGTGGACTAAAGGTGTATACTAGGGCTGCGCCACACCATGACTAGAAACACGGTTTTGTTTTGTTTTGTTTTCAGCAAACAACAAAATCTCGAGACACAGTGTGATCAAATATCCTGCAAAAAAAAAAAAATATAAAGAAAGACAAAAACATGAATAATGTTGGCATAACTCATGGGAAGCATGTTGAAATTACTTTAAAAGCATTACATATGATAGTTTAAATGGAGTTATATCACTCGGGGTGGTAGTGTTCTCCACAAGGGCCGTAACCCATCTGAGAAAACCCCTAGCACCAGGCATGCTAAACCTCTCTCTTAAAGATGTGACTGTCCAAGAGAGTTCCCACATAATGTAAGCTGTTGCAACTGCATTTGGCTGCTTCCCAGAGCTTGAAGAGAGATTCTATTGCTGAAGACACCACAGACTTTGGACACTGGATTTGGCAGAATACAGCTGGAACTGACCTGGAACGTCTCCTCCCTGAGGAGTAGGCTTCAGAGTATTGTAAAGTGCCACAGAAGCAGCCAAATGAGGAAAGTCATCAGTTGTCCTGCCCAGCTATCAGGACTAAGAACTTGGTTCACAGCGACCTCCTAACAAGCTCTCCCCAGAGGTACAGAAGTGGCATTTTTTGAGTCAGACATAACCAACAGCTGTCCAACTGGACACCGTGTATACTTGATAGGGAATTGCTGCCTTATGATGTAAATCTAGCCATATGGTTTTATTAAAAAAAAAAAAAAAAGGAGTCCTCAGATTTGCAAGGAAATAAGTTTCCTGACTAAGCTGTCTCTCTAGCCACTAGTCAGCATTTTATAATTATGTTTTCCTTTTGCTCTGAAATATAAGAGAAGGGGAGAGGGAGGCGGCTGACAGAGAAGCAGGCAGCAAAACAGTGTTGAAGACAGCACACGGAGGACTAAAGCTTAATACATTCCTTGCCTGCAATGAAACCGATCAATCCCAAGAACGCCAAGAAAGCCTAGTGATTGACCATAAAGAACATTGCAAGGGAAACGACATTAGGAGAGATCGATGCTGTCACACGTGCTCCTAGGAATTGACTTCTCTGTCCCAGTGACTTCCTCCACATCCCATTGTGCTGTCTTTGCCTGATTCCCGGAAAGCTCTGCTTCCAACAAAGTGATGAGGTTGCAGGAAAGAGCAAGAAAAAGAAGTAAAAGAAAGCGTAGAAGCAACTGTTTTATGCTAATCAAAACATGTGGGAAGTCCCACAACTCTTGATGGTGAGACAACGGTTTTCGGAAAGAGACTGAGCTCTTGATAAACCTTACCTTCACTAGCATTAATCACACCTCCTGCCTGGAAATGGGAGGCCGAACCATGATATTTTTAGAACCATTTTTCTCATACATTTCATGCCTTTACATCTTGTAGGTGCTAATTCTCCTAATAAGGTCACCTTTCAGCAAATGGCATGTGTTTGCAAATTCATGTGGGGTACTTGCCTAAAAAAGTAAGGACAATTGGTGTGTGCACAGGATCCTTATTTTATCCTACATGTCCTGCACATTGCAGTAGAGTCAGGCAGAAGCTCTGTCGAGTATTGATCTGTGTTCCTTTCTGTGCAGACCAATGAAAGAGTTGTTGGCATTAACATCTTCCCAGGTTTCCCCTATACTGGAGTCTTGGGACACAATAGTTATCTAGGCCTCTTCTTCTGTGCTAATATACAGCTCAGTGGTAAGATCTGTATAGGAAAGGGTTCAATAAGCCTTATTGACTAGGGGCTGGAGCACACAATCAAATGGGGATGAATTAAGAGCTATGCATACCTTAAATGCTTTGATGCATCAAAGCAAAGAGGCATGCTTTGTCATTCCTTGCTGGATCTGACATGGCCTTGGTGGGGACAGAATGACATGGTTCCTGCCACTGGGCCAGGGCCAATGGGTGTATATAAGTGTCATGGTTGCTGTGGTGTAGGGCTTGTTTGTATAGTAATGTACATATTTTTCTGTTCCTCCTCCAAGCAATGTCCTCCCTGTTAACTTTAATGACTCCATAATAGTCAGAGAGAACATGAGTCAAGAAGGCTAGGATATGGCTAATGTCCAAGAAAATGATCAATTCTGGGACATTCACGATAGCCCTTAAGGCTGTGGAAAAGGACTCTCAAACATGACTTCAAAAATACATAATTTCTCAACTATGCAAAAAACGTAAGGATCCAGTATATGTAATATAAAGAGGCTTCACAGATCTAAAGGAACAGAGGCAGCTACACTGTGAGCCAGCCTGTCAGAAACACACAAAGACAGGCAGAAACAATCGCAGGCAGATTGACATATTCTGGAGTCCAGCATCAGCCTGGGATGGAGCTAATTTAGGTCCAAGTGTGGTATAAATGGTAATTTCAGGACAGATGCACACCCAGCTAGCTTATATCTGTGCTTCACAGAGACAGAAAAATCTCTGAATCCTTTGCAATGGTAAAAGCAAAGGTGTGCTAGCTGTTTCCTAAGAATTAAGGGTCTGGGGTCATGGAATGCTGACTCATCGGATAACCCAAACCCTGAAGTAAATGACTGGATTGATACGTAAAATGAAAGACTGGGCTTATGACCTGCAGGAGATGTGCTATCCAGGGAATTTGTTTAGAATAGCATGAGAGAACTGCTTGGAGAACTGTCTCAAGCAGAACACAGACAAAGAGCGTCTAGAGATCCCCAGAGAAAGCAGAACAAAGAGAAAGCAAGCTGGGAAGCCATCTCCAGCAAAGAGCATGGGCTGCCAGCTGGTAACCACGATTTGACTTCAAGCCATTTGGTTTAGCTGCTCCTAATCACCCCTTCCTCAGAAGCCCTCTCCAGGGCGAGACAACCCCTGCTGTTGCACATAGTTCTAAGGTGAAACACTCTGGTTTGGAGATCTACTCACAGAGTTTCCTGCTTTGCAACCTCAACTGAGCTCTGATTCGAGGACTTGACTCTTTTGCTGAACCACAGGAGGGGCCTGGGGATCACTTTTTCTGAGTGTCTTGTCTAAGCTGGATCTCCACTGGGAGTTTTCACACCCAGTGAGTCCTTTCATAAAAATCCTGTGCCTGCTAGGACTGAACAGTAAAAAAACACAAAGGAAAACAAATCATATTTCCAGACCAAAGGTGCTACGGCTTCAAAGGAAATGTCTACTGAAGACTCTGAGTGTTCTAGAGTGTTAATTGAAACAGTAAGGGGGGGCAGTCCCAAGGAGCCCAAAGTCCTAAGTCAATGACACTCAAAAACAAACGAATGGACTTCAAGTTCCTTAAGTGAGAAATCAAAGGCAAAAAAATCTAAGGAAGAGAATGTTTGTCTGTCACAGGAATTGGATAAATACCGTTCATAAATTAATATAGTATTTATTCATCATAGATGAAAGAGCTGCCATCTGCTTTTACTGCTTCATTTGTTTAAAATCTAAGCATAAATACCCTTATTGTAGTGTACAAAATTTCTTTGTTATGAAATATTAATTTACTCAGTTATGCTCATTCAGTTCTTATTTTTAATAAGTGTGATAAATGAATAGAAACTATATTTATTGTCAACTCATTCATTTGTGAATTCAGTATTTGTTGAACATTATTTTATATATATATATATATGTGTGTGTGTGTGTGTGTGTGTGTGTGTGTGTGTGTGTGTGTGTGTGTGTGCTAGGAGTTAGAAACATGAATGAGTCTAAACTTGATTGCTTGATTGTACAGAATTAACAGAAGATAAGATGCACAGAAGATAAGATGCACAGTAACATGGAGTCCACATGGATGTGTTTGGTTTATTGGTATGCATTGTAATGGTAAATACTGGCCTTGGTTGCCTCAGAGTGGAAAGAATCCTCAGGTGCACCAAGTGATGCTCTGCCTGCCTTGCTCCTTCATTTAAAACTATTGCTTAAATCAAAGAGACCTATAGCTGGGCAGAAGGGAGGTAGATGCGACTTTGCTTCCTGGGCTTGGGGTCTAAGAAGGATCAAGAGAGGAGAAGACACTGTGAGGTAAATGATGGTGAGAATTAGCTATGAGGACTGGCCAGTCTGAGTTGAGCAGCCCAGACAGAGCATGACAAGTCATATATCAGGATTATTGATAGGGAAGTAGATAGTAATAGCTTAGAGGATAGATATCTGCCCAGCTCTAGTGCTGATTAAGGCTTATTATAAGTATAAAAGTTTTGAGTCTTTTATCTGGGAACTGAATGATTGAAGGCAGGTAGAAATCCCTGGTTGAGGTTAATTATTAATTATAACAGGCATGTGTGTGTATGTGTTTCTTGTACTTCCAGTAAGTGTCTGGCACTGTGAGTAGTTCTGAACCCTTTGTGTGCTGTTTATATATGCCCTGCAGTGTTGCTACATAGTATGTGTTCCTATGCTTTGTATCATGGAACTGTCCCTTTCATCATGACTCCTGTGCTCTGGGGCCATTACCAAGCAATATGAGGCTTATTTGAACACACAATTTGCTATACTGGCACACTCGATGTGATGGCTATTAAGTGACCAACCAGGGAGGATAGCATAAAGAGTGTAGATGTTCTGGACAAAGTAGTAATTCACGTGGAGACAGGACAACACGTGATTTTACATTGCTCAAAATGGCAACCATTGAAAATATAATGAGTGTATTTATTCCTGGAATTTTCCATTAATATCATGAGACCTTAATCAACCACGGACTGCTAAAGTCACAGAAGCTTAAAATTTCAACTAAAGGGGAGGGGAAGTCTACTTTGCATGCAAAGCTCTAGTGAAAGTGGAAAGTAATAAATGCAATGTGTCAACACAAAGCACAATGTATTCCCAGGGCGCGGGCCTCAAAATTAATGAAAACCCGTGTCTCTATTCTCTTGACATGTATATAAAGCGTACCATATATAATTGGTTGTACCATGTTTGGAGGCATACTGTTTCCTCAGTAAATTAAAATACACAAACTGAAATTAATCAGTTGTGACCTAATTATCCTAAGTGTTCAATAGTAATGCCAGGATCAGCTAGATTCCACTTAAATTATGGAGGTATTTCTGGATCATATGTAGTCATGAGCATGCTAAACTAGCATATAGCACATTTATATAGGTAACAAACCTACACAGTTGGATGAGTACACAGTTTTGAGCTGAAATCTCATCATGAGAGGTAGCAGTAACTTCAACATATTTTCGAAAATACCCGTAAATGATTAAAGATGCTATGAGTGATATGACCTTCACCTACGCTTTATGGAAAAGAATCTTCTCTTTCCTAGGGGAAGTTAGCACTGAAAGAAGCAAAACCCAAATGAGATCATGACATAGAGGTGACACTCTAATAGGAGAGGATATGAAGTCAGAGGGCCTGGGTTCAAGTCGCAGCTGTGAAATGAGACAAGCCAACCTGAAGACGGAAAGAGGCAAGCTTGCTTTCCAGGCTTGTTAGCATTAGATGAAAAATCTCAGCTTGAGTCTGAAGTTCTAATATGTAAGAGGCTGAGATAGCAGAATTGCTCCAAACTGAAGACCGGCCTGGGATTTTCATGCTACATAGGAAGAACCCATCAAAGCAAAACAAACAAAAATACATTATTGAATTATTAATTTGATATTCATATCAATTTACTACTGTGATATTGTGTGTGTGGGGGGGGTATATGTGAAGAACAGAGATTGAAATTAGAATCTGCTCTCTACCTTTTTTTTTTAAGTTTTTTTTTTTAACTTACTTTACATTCTGTTCATTGCTCCCTCCCTGTCACCCCTCCCATAATCCTTCCCACATTCCCCCTCCCCTTCTCCTCTGAGTGAGTGGGGGTCCTTCTGGGTATCCCCCTAGCCTGGCACTTCAAGTTTATATGAGGCTAAGTGCTTTCTTTCCCACTGAGGCCAGACAAGGCAGCCCAGCTAAAAGGACATATCCCACATGCAGGCAACAACTTTTGGGATAGACCGCACTCCAGTTGTTTAGGATCCATATAAAGACCAAGCTGCACATCTGCTACATATGTGCAGGGAGGCCTAGGTCCAGCCCATGTATGTTCTTTGGGTGGTGGTTCAGTCTCTGAGAGCCCCAACAGTCCAGGTTAGTTGACTCCTATGGAGTTCCTATCCCCTTCAGGGCTCGCAGTCCTTCCTCCTATTCTTCCATAAGAGTCCTCAAGCTCCATCCACTGTTTAGCTATGGATGTCTGTATCTGACTGAGTCAGCTGCTGGGTGGAGCCTCTGAGAGGACAGCTATGCTAGACTCCTGTGTGCAAGCCATGCCAAGGGCATCCATTCAAAGAGCAAAAAATCAGCAGGCATGGGCTTCCAGGCAGGGCCTGTTGAAGATGCTGTGTTTTAGTAACCACGCCATTCCTTCCTGCCCCATGGCTTCGGGTAGATGAGAGCTAGCATGGAACCCTGGTCCCATGTGTAGGATGCTTGCCCTGCTTTGCCCATTCACTGAGGTAGAACCCTAGCACAGACAGCTCTCTTGCTGTACCAGCTTGAAAAGAAAGGTTATACATATGACAGAAATGTCAGGATTGTTTCCTAAACAGAAACTGTCATCATTCCTTGCTGCTCCCTGAACTTCAGAATGTGTCAGGGACGCAGAGAATCTTTCCAGAGCTGTACACCTCATCTTATAATATAACTGTGTTTTGTTTTATAACACAGTAATATTTGCTTTTGGCAAAGCCATTAAATCAATACCTAATGACAACTTTTCTCCCCCTTTAATCCCTTTAGATGTGCTATCTTAAATCATGTAGGTCTTTGGCTATTAGCCCTGAAAGTGTTTCCTTAGTATGTTGCAACGAGGAAGAATACCCATGGTGCTTCTATGAACCCCTTTAGAATTAATCACTTAATATTCTTGAAACTAAAGGAAATTCTAGTGCCTTGTCATCGCAGAATTTAAGCATACAAATATTACTGTGAAATTTGGGGCTCTTAGTTCATTAATAAAAGAATTTATCAAAAGGAAGTTTAAGATCAATATTTTGGAAACTTGAGAGAAAATAACCGACAAACTGTAGTCTTGGTGGCTGTTGGGAGGAGGGAGATAGAGAAGAAGATGGAGAGGAGAGGAAAAATAAAGAACAAGGAAGAAGAAAGGGAAGAAGAGAAGAAGAGGAGAAAGAAGGGGCAGAAGGAAGGAAGGAAGGAAGGAAGGAAGGAAGGAAGGAAGGA
>NC_034598.1:66634399-66652935 GCF_900095145.1 Mus pahari
AGAGAGAGAGAGAGAGAGAGAGAGAGAGAGAGAGAAAGAAAGAAAGAAAGAAAGAAAGAAAGAAAGAAAGAAAGAAAGAAAGAAGGGGGAAGGAGGGAAGGAAAAAGGAAGGAAGGAAGAAAAGGAAAGAAAGAAGAGAGAGAAAGAAAGGAAGGAAAGAAGAAAGAAAGAAAGAGAAAGAAAGAGGAAGGAAGGAAAAAAAGAAAGAAAGAAGAAAGAAAGAAAGAAAGAAAGAAAGAAAGAAAGAAAGAAAGAAAGAAAGAAAGAAAGAAAGAAGAGGAAACCTGTGCCCTTTAAATTAAAATACAGGAAAGGTGGCAAATTTAGCAAGGGAAGTCAGAAAACAACTGCTTGACAGAAAACAGGGAGTTGGAGTTTCAAAGGAGAAATGTTATTTCCAGATGTCCAGGAAAACATGCCCAAATAGGGGAAATTGGCATTTGTACTAGAGTTTTGGTTACGCTCTCATGGATAGCTACAGGCACAGGTCCTCACTTAGGAGACAGAGATAACAAGACCTCAGAGCCCCTTCTGGCGCCCTGTCTTCTAACATGCTAGGACAGAACCAAAGACATTTCTGACTTTTGGCTCACAACAAGAATGAGAACTGTTCACTTTGAGGCTCTGTATCCCTGAAACCACCTAATCAGTCTCTTTCTTATGTTCCAATCGCTAAGATTGAATTATGGGGGCTGAAAGATGGCTCAGAAGTGTTTGCTGGTTTCCAGGCGCCCTGAGGTTTAGTTCGCAGCACCCATGTTGGATGCTTTACCATTGCCAGGAGCCCCAGCTTCAGAAGATATGACAGCTGTTCTGGACTCCATGGGGGCACACAGACACAGCCATAGACGGACATATTCATGTAAGTAAAGGCAATCTTCAAAAAAAATTTCATTATGAAAAATAGCTAATAGATATGTTAAATGTCAAAGTCAAATGTGAATAAGTTTCTACTGGATTTACTCTGTAATGCATACAAAAAATATCCTGACTAATACGTGCAGGTTACTCTTCATTCATTCTTTCATTCATTCATTCATTCATTCATTCATACACTCACTCACTCACTCTCTGGCTTATTTGGGCCTATTGGTCTACATACCCAAGCTCTAGATGCCAGATCTAATGGTAACCTTTTTTCTCAGCAGAGTTCCAGCACAGCGCAAAGCATCATATGACAAGAGGGGAATCATATGTCAGGTTCTTAGTATCTTTCTCCCTATACTTAATACAGCTTTAAATTTTTTATTGATATTACTAAACATATGTAAAGAGCACAAACCGTAAACAAGCAGGTCAATGAATTCTCAGAACAAGTGACAATGGACCTCCAGAAACCCACATTCTCTCTCCAAGGGATAATCACTTCTTTGGCTTTTATTTATTTTAATTTTGCTGACCTTTTAACTTTGTTTAAATGGAACCACATAGTATGTGTGTCTATATTATATAGTTTAATATTATGTTTGTGGCATCCATGCTATCGACTGTAACTGTGGATCACTCATTTTCATCTTTATATAGCACTCAATGAGATGAATAGATCACATGAATAGATTCATGTGATTGTTGGAAGCAATTTGGGCTGTCACCAGTTTGTGGGTATTATGAATTATTCAACACACATCTTTTGAGAAACAACTGCATTAATTTCTGGCAGTAAGACCTACCCAGGAATAGAATTATGGAGACATCGTGTGTGTGTGTGTGTGTGTGTGTGTGTGTGTGTGTGTGTGTGTGTGTTTGTGTATTCTCCTTTAGATAAATGCTGAAAAGTAGATTTCAACATGGTTGTCCTGGTCTGTTGTATATGAAGTGCTTCTCCAAACATTCATGTACCAAAAATTTGTGATCATGAGATGCCATCGTTGAAAGGTGTGACTGGTTCTTGCCTGGAAGTGCTGACTTCTTCAATGGGTTAGGCCATCAACGAGTGTGTAGCTGAGTGGACTATTGGGAGGTGAGCCTGGGTGCAAGTGGGAAAGGGAGAAGGATATATTAGAGGCTATAGCTCTATCTTCCTCTACTTTAAAGCTTCCAGGATTCAGTCATGGGAAATAAACTCTAAATAGTATAAGCATCCAACTCTTCAGTCTCCAGTATCTCAGTTACTCTACCCTCACTCAGAGATCAAACTAGTGCCCAGTTTTGAGAGTCAAACCACATGGCTTTCATTAAATTGGTTGCACCAGATATTGATCTGTAGCCTTGGGATATATCAATAAGTAAGATCCTTACTCTTAAGATATGGCAGTTCAGCAAGTCAGAGTCTACAATACACAACACACACAGAGATATTAAATTTTGTAGTTATTTTAGACTATGCAAAAAGAAAAGGCAAGTCATGCTAAGGTGGGGAAGCTGTGTTAGGAGTGAGGAGAGATTTAAACAAAAGTGTAAAGTAGCCCCAGAGCTTATTTGGATAGTACTTTTTTAAATAAGATAAATATTGTCTGGAATAAATAGTTTTCTTATCTTCTTTCATAAAAACAAAATTATCTATAAAAGTAAGGTCTAAGGAGTTTATGAAAATGCGCATTGTGTTAAGTTGACAGGGTGTCTTCGTCTGTCTTTTTTAATGGATAGTTTTCCCTGTCCCCAAGTAGCCAATTTGGAGCTTGCTGGCTGTTTTGTTTCTTATCTCTTTCTCCTTATTTGAAACCTGTACCCTACCTTTCATTTCTGTGTCTTCAGACAAGAGCCTGTCACCAATAGACAGTCACAAGCACTCATACTCTGGGCGACTCTCTGCAGCCTTTGTTTGTTTTTGTCTTGGTGTCATGGGCCATGAAAGAAGAGGGACGCCTCAAACCCGAAAACAAATTATTGATGGTAATGTGTTATTGAATAGCCCCAAGGCACTTTTTTTTTCTTCTTCCAGGTTAATTTGCTGTTAGCGGCATCTGTGCCACCAATTCAAGCCTTTGTGGCTAGGTCTTATAAGTACGTCCCTAAGCCCATGAAATGTTAGCAAAAGGGCAGAATTGTATTCTCAATAAGAGCGGCAAAATGAGATAACACCACACATAGGAAAGAGGGTATCCTGAAAATGTACAAAGCTCGATGAAGCGGGCAAAACATTAGAAGCCACCTCATTTCCAGCTGTCAAAGCGGCTGCCATTGATTTCTGGCCTCATTGTACACACTCTCAAAGTCGTCTAAATGGAGCCTTATTTATTTGGCTCTTATATAAGCTATCTTTCTCATGGAAAAAAAAAAAGGTAATAGTATTTTCCAGTAGGAAAATGGGAGGTGGGTGGAGATTGGAATAGTGGGGAGCTGCTTTGCTCTTCATTAGCACCAGGAAAATGCAGAAGCTTAGACATTTCAAGCTCAAAAGGCAGCAAAAATCCAGGACCCCTGGACCACGGCCGTGAGCACCCCACATCCCATCGTCCCCCACTGTTGAGTGTTCTTGACTCAGGGTCTGTGATCCATCCATTTTCAGCCTCCCCATCCCTGATTCCACAAAACTGCTTCTGAGAAGGAAAAAAAAAAAAAAAGAGTATCATGACTGGGTTAAAAATAGCTCTTTGGAGAGAGGCTTCTAGAAACCGGCCAAAAATTAAACACAGCCTCACACCAAAAGATTGTGTTTAGAAAATATGATCTATCTTTAAACATGACTCAGTTCTGTCATAGATGAATTTCTTTCCCCTGAAGTGCCTTGGTGAAAACATCTTGAAAGTTAAGACAAGGCACTTTCCTGTCGTAATTTCATAACAGTCCCAGTGACTAGGCAGTGTGATTGCTTTCCATTGCCATCATACAAATTTTTGTCAGTTTATATTGTCGTTATTGGAGATGGAAGCATTTTACCAGCATCGTTCCTATAGTAGATGACTTCAAATTCTGATTTTTTCAAAAAAGGTTTGTTAATTTTATTTCTCTGTCTGTCTGTCCATGAGTGCCTGCCATGTGTGTGTTCAGGAACACAGTGAACCTAGAAGACGGTGGCTACTGTACATCAGGTTGTGATGGTTGTGCACCCTGCACCTGCTGCCCCCCACCCCCACCCCTCAAGTAGGAGACTAGGATCTGGGTTAGGTTCTCTGTGAGAGCAGCAAGTGCTCTCCCTTCCTGAGCCAACTCTCCAGCACAACTTCTATTTAAATCTAATTCCATCTGTAAAGCTCTAGATGTGGATGCTACACCCACTAAACATAAACTTGGTCAAGGCATGACAATTGAGCAAGTAGAAATTTTTTGGTTTGTTAGCTATAACGAGAAGAGAATCATTTTGTAGTTCAGGACAAATTACAGGCAGCTTATTCATATCTGAAGACTATCTGAGTCATTTTCAGGTTGGGGATATTGTACGTAGAGTAGAAATACATAGGACACAGTCTACTAACTGGAGGTTTTATTTCTCTAGGATACATGTCTCCAAAGCAATCATTAGGTGAGGGTTAGGGAAACTGAGTTTCTAGGTGATTTTAAATAAGCAAAGTATGAGCAGTACTATTCTGTTTTACTAAACCAAAATGTCAAATATAAGAATTCTTGGAGGGGGGGGAGAGGGAGAGGGAGAGAGAATTCATGTATATCACTATGTGTATATCTGTAAGGAGCTTGTAGGAGTTGGTAAATAGATATATTTTGCTGGAGTGACACAAATCTGGGATTTGTATTATGTCTTTCAAATCTCTGAGGTCTCTTTCATATGTCTTTAACTGTCTTGGGTGGATGCTGAACAAACCTCTTCAGGATAGACAATGTAGAGATTACGTCTCAAAATTAACTCGGTCCATACTCAGGAATTTAGAAGGCTGATAATTTAGGAAAGGCATTCCAGATCACATATCTATTTAACAATATCACACCTATTCTTCTACAATGTCAAGAGAAATACTGTGGAGATGACAATTTGGCTTTGGAGATTCAGATAAGAATAGTATCTTGGGGGAGAGACTGAAATAATTGTTTAGAATTTGGAACAAGCAAAGTCCAATTACAAATGACTGGATGGCAAGCCTACCTTCTTCTGAATGAGGAGACATGCATAACTCTGAGTGCAAGGCACAATAGATCAATGGCAAAACAAGCAAAAACAAATGAAACAAAAAAGGCAATAATAACACAACAGCAAACAAACAAACAAACAGGAATGAAAAAATATGTCTATCAGCAGCATCTCAATGCTGGGCCAGTTAAAGTAGTCTGCCCTCTTCCTAAAAGGGAAGACTTAACATGAAGCTCCTTCATGGCAAGTGTAATTATTCATGGGCTTCGCAGAGACACCTTAGGCAGAAAGAATGGCATCACATGTACCTATAGCAGGTACCTATAGCCTTTGAAGTATACTTTCCCTTTTCTACCTTCACTAGTTCTATGAGTTAAGAACTAGTCTTTGTCCTCGCTAAGAGAGGGGAAACAGGCTGTTGAGTCTTGCGATGATAGGCCTAACCAGGGGTGCAGCTAGACCAGAAACAAGCATAAAATGCATACAATGTTCTAATACTGCCATATTTTTATGCTGCACTTGATTTGTATAGCATTATGTCTTACAGCATGCCTATAAAACACATAGAGATGCCATTGCCTTCTTACTGATCACCTTTTACAGCTTATATTAACATTTCAGTAAAGGTTGTTTGCTAGGCTCACTGATCATCTGAACAACACGTTTTAAATTTACTAACTTAAGCGATTCATGCCCAGATATTTTATATAATTAATCTGGACTGAAGCTGGGGGGGGTTAATGCTTTAAAGTATTTTTGAGTGGTTTTCTGTGCTAGAAGTATGTAGATCTAATGATTAGTAGATAATTTTAATAGATGGAAAAATGGGGATTTGAATTAAAAATTGATCATGGATCTAACCGTAAAACATAAAACTCTGAGGAACTAGTTAAGATATAGGGTTGGATATATCTTTCTTAGGCTGGATAACAAAAGCTCATAGTGTAAAATTCGAAAGTAGTCATTTAGTTTTATATCAACATTAAAAAGTATGACTCTGGAGCAAAGCTTGGTAAAAGAACTAAAAATACAAGCTATAGTCTAGAGGAAAGGATTGGCACACCAGCAGTCTAACAAAAGGAAAAGCATACATACGTATTATATGAAGAATTATCAAAGTTAAATAGACTAGTAATAGAAAAGATTCATAATAGCATGTCAGTGGAGAGACACTTCGTTGATGCGTTATAGAGAGTAAGTTCGTGACAAGATATTTGATAACATTAGACATTTAAAGAAATAAAGCCACAGCAGATCACTCCATATTCATCAAAATTATGTTTATCCATGTATGTATGTGTGTAAGAGATGGGGGGGTAAGGGAGCGAGAGAGACAGACAGAGAGACAGACAGACAGAGACAGAGACCGAGATTGTGGGGAGTAATTTCTGGTGAGGATGCAGAGAAATATAACCATGTTTCCACAAGTTGCTGTTGAGAACTTAACATGGTTTATCCATTTTGCAAAATACGGGAAAAATTTAAAAACCTAACCAGATGATTAACACTCACCTAATGAATAAATTACAGACATTTTTTCCTAGAGAAAGAAAACCATCCGGATACTAGAATATATCCTACATAATTATGGTCTCTTTCTGTGCCATGACCCCCCAAAACCACCCAAATATCCTTCAGATCCGAACAAACCATCCATGGTCCCATAAAATAATTCCAAGCAATTAGTTATAAGATGTGAAAACAACAGTAGCAATAACACCAACACAAAATCCATGACTACCGAGAAAATCATGATGGCCAGAAAAATCCATCACAAAAACGTTACATTCCATGTGGTTCCGCTTTTGTATCATTCTTGACATGACGGGGTTAGAGAAATGGTTATGATCTCAGTGGTTCTCAAGAGTGAAGTGAGGAATAGAATAAGAAGTAAGGGAGAGAAGCCATGAAGAGACACCACATGGGTCTCCAGGGTGATGGGGAGGTTTCATCCTTTGAGTGTTATGAAGTGTTCTATTCTTTGTAAAATGGTTTCATCTGTGAAAACTGGAAGGAGCGTTTAATAGTATCTGCAGTAACTGTGGCTTCTACATGGGAACCCACGGTGGCTTTGACATTATAACATCTACTAAGGACTGGGGAGGTGTTGCCAGGCAAGCATGAGGTTCCCTATCACAGATATAAAACTCAAGGCTTAGTCAGGCATGGCTGGAGGGCAGGGGGTGGGACCAAGTGGGTGATTGGGATTCATTGGTTAGTCTATGCCAATCAGTGACTTCCAGACCCAGTGATAGACCTTGTCTCAAGAAAACAGGAAACAAGCAAGCAAGCAAGCAAACAGACAAACAGACAAACAAACAAAAGGTGTTGGATAACAATTGGGGAAGACAGTGCAAACCTATGGCCTCGACAGAATTACCTAAACACATGAAGTATGTACATAAACCACACAGTCAGGCAGGCAGGCATGCTTTCACACACACACACAAAATTTAAAATCTATTGTTTTGTGGGTAAAGAGGTTCATCAAAGGCTCATTGTAATTTTTTTCTTTCTTTTCAACAGTTTGATCCATACAATGTATTATAGCTATTTATCCTGTTACCCTCTGATGCCCCCTTTCTTTTCAATGGGGAACCTTTCTTCTTCCCACCTCATCACACCCCCCACCCCCCGGTTATAGCATTTGAAAAATAATACCACCCCTAAGCAACCATTAATAGTTATTAGTTCCTTAGGAAAGGATGGGACCTCATGGCTCTCTCCTCTGTCCATGGTAGAAAGTTGGAGAGTCCAGTGTGGTAAAAATTTCTATGGTTTCTGATATCCATGGTTGTAAAAGCAATGACATATATGGGTGAAGTTTATCAGTTTCATACTCACTGCAATTTGATCAGGTATAAATTTCTGCATCATATGGAACCCTCTGCACAAAGAAACTTTATTGTCCTGGGTTAAGTCTATGGCTTTGAACATAAATATTTAGAAAGCAACTTGATACTACATTGACAACAGAAGTATATATTCCTCACCCTGGGCCCATGATCTTTGTAGCCATAGGCTTTTGAACATATTTCTAGTATCAAGAGCATTTACCTGTATTGAGTATGCCTCAAAATACAGTTACCAGGTAACTGTGACAGTAAGCACATTGTTCTTGATAGGTTGGCTTTGCAGATATATGGTTTATTGCTAGGTGAGACCAGGACAAGTTTTCTCTGCCAGCAACCTGTAAAACAGCTCTAATGTAAGTGCTAAGCAGCAGGAAGGTAGTGTCCAGCTTAGTTCTATGTTGGTATCTCTAGAGCCCGTAATTCTTATCTCACAATTTTGTTTCTTTTTCATGGGTTGGAAACTCAGCCATCGCATTGATAGATCTTGTATGAAGCTGCCATCCAATTGTCAGCCAGAGGCCAGTCCTGGTATGGCATGTACCCATCCCAGCACTTGTAAAGCTGATTCCAGCCTGAGTGCTAGAGCAAGACTCTGTCTCAAAGCCAGTAGCAAGCAGCCCTGGGTTTTTCATTCATCACACGAACCTGCTTGCAGACCTGTAGATACATCAACATGAGCCCCTTACTGATTGGCAGACTCAGTTCTCCAGTACCTTGCTGCATGGCTATCCCAACATGGCCACTTGCTTGATCTAACACATGCTCAAGGGGTTTCCCAGCTGGATACATGTCAAAATGTTTTCAAGTATAATTCTGGAGGTGACCGGCCATCCCCATCACTGGGTTCTAGTAATTATCTGCAAATCACAGCCTTTTATACTTGGAGAGGGATTGCAGGACAGCTAGAATATCCCTAGATGGGGGCTCTTAGCATTGCTCTTACATAAGTTTGTACACATTCCTTTCAGAGATGCTCTGATGAATTGACACTTATTTGGGCTTTGAAATACTTAGTTTTTATTTAATTGGGAATGTGTTTACTACTATTTAGACACTTGGCAGTTGTACAATATGATTTTGAGGATTATAAACTCAATTCTACAACTATAGCAGATCTTGAACTGAAGGTTATTGGAACATCTGTACCACAGCAAATAAGATGCATTCAAGAAGAGCAGGAGATACTGTATCATGATTACAACATCTATTTTTGGACTATATCCTAAATGGTTTAGATCCATAAAGTACTGATTATATTTCTATGGTTACAAATTAGTTACATAGGGGCTAGAGAGATGGCTCAGCAGTTAGGAGCACTGACTGCTCTTCCAGAGGTCCTGAGTTCAATTCCCAGCAACCATATTGTGGCTCACAACCATCTGTAATAGGATCTGATGCCCATCTACTGGTGTGTCTAAAGACAGCCATGTACTCACATAAAATAAATATAAATCCTTTAAAAAATGAATAAATTAGTTACATAAAGAAGTCCATGTAACAGCCTAAAGCATGACATGGTTATTTGGAAAAATACTGTATTTGGAAAGACTTTTTCTAACAGCACCTTATTTATATTAAGAAATTATCTTTTCAGAACACTTTTCAATTACTCTGAAAATGTTAGAAATGTTCTCAAATTAGAGAAAGCATTCTACATGTCATTTTTCTTTTAGTTAATCTGTTCAAGTTCTAGGTGACCTAGTAAATATATTCAAAGTACAACTAATTAGCATAGAAACAGATTCTAGGGGTTTTGTGGCCATTTATGTAATACATCCATTGTTATATATCTTCAGGTAAATATTCACTTGTTGGAAAATTAAGCCCAAGGTTTTTTGTGGTTTTTTTTTTTTTTTACTTTTTGATATTTTTGTGCTCCAAAACAGGGCACCTAGAGGACGGTGAGGGAGGGAGACTTCCATATTGCTCTGATAGTAAGACTGTCCATGTCTTCTGGCATGCCACAAAACACAAGATAAGAGGATCCTTTCAAACCAGTAAGCCTCAGATTGGATCCAGAGCCACGGCTCTACTTCTCCTGTCTGCATGGAGAAGTACCCCTGAGTGCTGGCAGCCTGGTACCTCCACGATCATTGGGTACCCCCAGAGTGCCTGTCGATTCCCCATTGGTCCAAACACTATATAAAAATGGGATTTCTTTGGTAACTTCTTTGAGATTCTTCCATTTGCCTATTAGATTATTGTTTTGCATCTGTTGAATAGAATGTTCTCTGGATGACTGCTTGGTTTATCTGATCTGGGATCCACTTTAACTTGGCCTGTAGTAGGAAGTGGTGCCTACCAGGGATCAAATCTAGGGTGTCACATGTTCTATCACTAAGCCACTCTTTTTTATTGTTGTTTATTTGTTTGTTTGTTTGTGTGTTAACATTTTTGAAATAGTGTCTCACTAAATGAACCAATCTGGCCTTGATCTTGCTCTCTCTAGACCTGGTAAGCTTTCTTCCCTCCTTTCTCCAAGTAACCAGAATTATGGGCACATGCTGTTAGGTTTGGCTTTGTCTTCTGTTGTGTTTGATATTCCTGCCTGGACAATCTGCCCATTACTAAAAGTGGGTCTAAGGTCTCCCAGTAGTACTGGATTGTAGTCTATCTTTCCTCTTGAGTATACCAAATATTTGTTTAAGATATTTGTTTCATTCTACAGTGGATGCACATGTATTTATGATGGTTAGTTCCTCTTACTGAACTGACACATTTATCACACTGTGTGCTGATCTCCATTTAATGAGTCTGACTTAGACTGTTTTTACCTGCTCTCTCTCTCTCTCTCTCTCTCTCTCTCTCTCTCTCTCTCTCTCTCTCTCTCTCTCTCTCTCTGTGTGTGTGTGTGTGTGTGTGTGTTTGTGTGTGTGTGTGAGAGAGAGAGAGAGAGAGAGAGAGAGAGAGAGAGGATACCTAATTTCCTTCTTACTCAGTTCACTCCACACATATTCTTATTTGCCAAAGGGTTGGGTTTTTTGTTGTTGTTGTTGTTTGTTTCGTTTTTTGGTGAGCAGTTTGTAATAAGTCTTTATTTTTTTCAATCTACTGAGCCATTTTTTTCTTTTAAATGGAGAATTTAACCTATTTATATTTACAGTAATTATTGACAGAGAAGACCTTATTACTGCTGTTCTGTCACTTTTCCCCTTCGGGTGTTTGGAGTGAGGGCTTCTTTGTGCTTCAGTCTCCTTTCTCTCATAGCATCCTTCATTCTTTGCTTATTTTTGAAATGCCCATTACAGTTTTTTTGTTTTGGGTTTTTTTTTGGGGGGGGGCGGTTTTTTTGTTGTTTGTTTGTTTGTTGCCTTGTGGTTACCATGAGACTTACAAAACAACCGTGCTTTAATTATATAAAACAATTTTGAAATGGCAGCAATTTAACACTGGCTGTAAATATATAAAAAGAATACAATCTGTTAAAAAAGAAAGAAAATGAATAACTACTAGTAAAACAGAACCAAAAAGTACGACTAGTAAACTGACGCCCCATCTTATGTCTCCTTATGTCTGTTTCTTGAAATAATAATATAGTTGTCGTCTTGTCTTTTAGCTAAAATTAGTTAAATAGGTAAAATGATTTCTACATCATGTTGCACATATTCAGTATTCCGGATTTGCCTGTACAATCATTATGTCCAGTGAGATTTGTGCCTTTCTGTGCTGTCCCCATAACTCATGAACCCAAAGGTTTTCTGTTTTTAAGAGCGTTCTTTAACATTTCTTTGAGGATAGGTTTCTGTATGGGGGGCTTCGGAATGTCTTCATCTTGCATCTCTGAAGACTAGCTTGGCTGGGCACAGAATTCTTGGCAGCACTCTCTTCTCTTCAGCATTGTGAAAGCCTCATTCTGTTGGCTTCGCACTGAGCAATCCACGGCTGAGCACAGGCCTGGGACTCGTTTGTTTCTCTTGTCTTTGAGTTCTCTAAGAGAGGGCTAGAAGATGTCAAAGGCAGACTTGGTTGGAGTGGATCTGATTGGTGGCCTTCCTGAAGCAGGGTTCTTCCCAAGGTCAGGCGAAATTTCGCGCTATTACCACTTCCACTATGGTTGTAGCTCTTTGGTATTCTCAAGCACTGTTACACTGATAACCCAAATACCCACTCTTTGGATGTTGTTCCTTAAAATATACTTTTTTCCTATTCTTAAGAGTGAAATTATTATTTTTACTCTATGTTTGCATGTCAGCCTGCAGGGATAAGCCTCTGCGGATGCTGGTGCCTGCAGAGGCCAGAAAGGGTGGCAGGTACCCTGGAATTAGAATTACAGGCAACTGTAGGCTACCATGTGGGTGGGTAGACTGTAGTCTTGGCTTCCTACAATAGCAGTATGTGCTGTTAATCACCACGCCATCCCTCCAATCCCTTCTATTCTCCCGGACTCTGATTTTTGCCTCCTGACTAACAGTAGATCTTCAGGGTCTCACCTAAAGCTTGCTGAGTCTTTTGTCTGTGTTACTATTCCGCTTTGGGTGTCTTTCTGTTGTGTTTAGAAATTTTCACTTAATCTCAGAGGCAAAAGATTTATTGAATCCGAAGAGAGATCAGACTCGCTGACTATATGAAATGCCACGATTTCTGTTGGACATACTTTAATTGCCTTGTCTCTGCAAGGTTTCTCTGGCAGCCTTCGGAGTATTTTGTTTGTTTTTCTTTTTCTTGAAACTCACTGTTTTTCATTGGACCATCTTCTCCCCTTCATCCATGAGTTCATAAATGTCAGTTTCTATCTATCACCTTATCTTGTCTATTGGGGAGTGTTTTTCTACGTGTAGCATATGCAATTGAAGAGTTGGGTATTCGTTTCCTTTTCTCTAATCTGCTTTGGCTTGTGCTTCTCTTTCCAGGCATTCAAAGCTGACTGCTTATAGTCTCTATGCTTGCGGTAACTGATGCTACCTAAGCATGAGAGGGCATATGAAGCCAATTATTGCCCAAGTCTATATTGTTATTTTGTCTTTAGTCAGTCACTGAAGTGACTCTCGGTTAAAGTTCTAGGTTTAAGCTCTCGGTTAAAGTCCCTTCCAAATCTGTAGTTAGCATACTTTTTGGATATACTAGGAGACCCTCTAACTAAGGCAGTCCATCCCTACAAACCTCTACCTCCTGGAGAGAAAGAGAAGCTTCAGATACCCAGTCCAGTGTCACTGCTCCGTGGTCAAACAGTAAAAATGTGTCAAACATTACATCTCTGTATGCAAGGACTAGCCCTGGTTTCCATGTATTATTTTTGAGTTCCTCTTTGCCTCTTGACAGACTGTGACACTACATTGTATGTCTTTTAGAAGGAGGATGGATGGGTATGTCTGTGATCAGAAATGCTGAGACTACTGAGGTATGCAACGTGGGGACTGGGTAGAGAGGCCCAAGGTCGGCCTATTTAGATTTATCCGCGCAATCCAGCATTGCTATTGACACAGAAGATTCTGTTGGCATTGTCCAGGGAATGTGTTCATAATGATCTCCTTGTTTGATTTGACCATCCTGGAACAGAGTTCCAAGGCCATGCTGTAGGCGTCCATCCTAGTCTGGGTCACGGGAACTAGGTTGCTTTTCAGTGTTATGTACTCAAGGCTAAAGGTAGAGAAAGAAGACAGTTTCTTGGTTTTCAAGCCAAGGTCCAGAATCTCTTATGAATTGGCATGCACCTCGTGGCAGGGGCTGTGGAGGCATGTCCTAATACTGGGCTTTCCTGGTAATAGATTACAAATCTGTGGCTTAAAATTGTTCTTCATTCTTCAAGAAATCATCTTTCTATCTAACCTTGCTTGCTTGAACTTGGGGAAGGAGATGCCACCAACATTTGTTCTCCTACCTTCGTCTATGTATCTAGGCCTTGTGATCTTTCAAGTGACTACTTTAATTCTTGTGAAGCAATTTTTTTATATGACTGACTATTTAATGTGTAGTTTCTGGGACAGAAGTGATGACTGCTGGGACTCAGTCTCATCTTCCAGTTTTGCCTCCCAAGAGTTTCTTAGCAATTTGGTTATGTAGATCGTCTCTTTGTTTGTTTGGTTTTTGTTTGTTTGTTTTTTTTTCGAGACAGGGTTTCTCTGTATAGTCCTGGCTGTCCTGGAAGTCACTTGTAGACTGGGTAGGCCTTGAACTCAAAACTCTACCTGCCTCTGCCTCCCAAGTGCTGGGTTAAAGGTGTGTGCCACCACTGCCTGGCTGTAGATTGTCTCTTAAGTGACAACAATGACAGTGGTCATCAACACATGGCACATTCAACTATCTGGACAGCTCAAATTTCTGAAATGTCATTTCTGTGGAGTCAGGAATCAATGGTTCTCCTACAGTCACCCTCCTCCATAAAACTAAGTTCTTCTTCCTGTAGGCTATTTGGAGACCTTGTCTCATGGTCCCACTGACTCACTTCCCATATGGCCCTGTATCTGTGTGCTGCCTGACAGCTAACTATGCAGCTGCCCAGGCTGCTAAGCTCTGTGTTGTTCCTTTCACCATGCCCCATGACAGCACAAGACTGCCTGAGTGATCTACTATCTGCAAAGCCAGGAACATTCAGGGTTAAAATTTCTAGAATGTCAGTTTTAGTGAAAGAGATGTTTTTAGCAGAGTGCTAAAGAAGAGACCAAGTTTCTTAACTGTCTTTGGGTTTAAAGGTTAATGATTTGTTAATTAGCCATATTCTGTTTTGCTTCTTGTAGTGATCTCTGTGCCTTCTTCATTCCTGTGATCTTCTCCAACAACATTTGTAGGAGGCAAGCACGGTGGTTGGTTGGTTAGTCAACCCATGATAGTAGCTAACTACCAACCTGCCTCCTACAGTAGTCTGGGAGATGCTCACACAAGCTTTTCTCTATCATTCTGGTCTTCCTGGATTAAGAGCAACTAGTGAATACAGTGGATTACAGGGAAAACCTGCTTTAAGAAAATGGATTGAATTAAACTTGCTAATTAACTCGTATTATTCTGCAAGTGAGAAAGAAGAGCCAAGGGCAGGGTAATGTTATGTGAAAGACTTTCCTGGTCCTTTCTTGAAAGTGAGCACTAGTTAAGGAATAGAAAATTGCCTGGAAGAGGTAGAAGATGTGAGAAAATGGGAGCTCAGAAAGGAAGGCAGCTGAGCTAACGTATCAGGCAAAAGCTAGAGGAGATATGGTGTTTGAAACCTTTGATCTCTGGAGCTACAAGCCAATACATTTGCATCACTTTCAATGCTAAATCTTCGGTCATTTGCTCCAACAGCATTGAAAACCAGTACACCTCTTCTGATTTCTAGTCTCTTCTTTAACTGTTTCCAGTGGGAAGATTATTATGCTCGGCTAAAAGGAATAGAATACCCTTGGCATGTGGTACTATTGCAGTGCCCTCTCCTTTCTTACATCTCAAGAACAACTCTCGCAGTTTTGTTTCGTTTCCAACTGTGGAAAATTTCACTGCTCATTTTATTTCATTTTTTTCAGCTCTCTGTCATCCAGAATGCCCTGTTGTTATGCCTTCTGTTTTCTTTTGGCTTCAACGAAGGATAGATACTCAAATGACAATGAAAATGAAGCTTGAAAAGTAAAATGAGCATTGGCACCTGAAGGAGAGGAAGCAGAGATCTAATGGGTGTTCTGTAGTTTGAAGTTATCCAGAGAAACAGGGAGAGTAGGAGTATAGGAGACAGCTGACAGACCAGCATACCAAGTGCTCAAAAGTGGAAGATTACTGGAACAGACCATGTCAGTAAAGCCATGGAGGGAGGTGAGACTGGAGCTGTGCCATAATTACATCATAAAGGGGTATCATTTTCTTGGTAGAGACTGAGGACTTCCATCTTTAAAATTTTGAACAAATCAATCTCTGAAGGACATTTAGCTGAAGAGGAATCATCTCTAGCTTGGGAGAGTAAACGGTTGAGCAGCATGGTGTGTATAAGTACACTGCAAGCCTATGGCCAAGGACATGAGTTGTGAGACTATACAGTTTGCTAGATGAGGAATAATGAAAGCTATGCATAATGGTGGTTCTTGGAGAAGGGGGAATGAGACTAATTTGAAAGCTATCAAGAAAAGAGAATAATTATCATGATGTATGGACTACAGGAAAAGACTCTTGTAGTCTGGGAAAGCAATACTCCTGGTAAATGTACTCACTAACCTGAGCAGTAATATGCATTGGAGATAGAGGTGGTTGTCATCTCAGGTTTGAGTTCAGTTTTAATACTAGATCATTCAGCCAGAAATGCAAGGCACTGTTACTTCCTCCTGTATGTTACTTCCTCTGTGTTCCTGTGGGACATCTGCCACTGGTTTTCAGGACCTACTTCTTAAAGCTGATAAATGATCTCGGCCTTCTGTTGGCTTCTGCTATCCACGCTGCTGCCAAGCAATCTGTGGTCATGCATAGACCTCCTCCATTAATTTAAGTCCACTTAAATGATCTGCTCAGAAATGAAAAAGAATCAACGTGAAAGCCTCAAAGACTGTGGGAAAATATGTGGAGATGATATTTTATGGAGGAAGAGCATGTGTGAGAGTATAGGAAATGTCAGAAAGGCTAATGTAGTAAAGAATGACACCAAGTAGCCCAAGCAAGGTCAGTGTGACATTTAGGACAATCGGTGAAAAGTTCTCATTGACCACATCAATATTGCAGCTTTACCACCACAGAGATGAGAGAAAGAATCATGGCATTGGATCAATGGAGATGGGACCCTTTGATTGCAATCTGCTGTTTATGCCCTGAACTGAATGGTACTATAGTTTCCACATAAAAGCATTAGAACCACAACTGGGTTTCTCTATTATTAAAGGTTTATCATTAGTATTTATAGAGGATTTCTAGTCCTGTGACCAAATTAAGCGAAGCCAAGTTGGAATTTCTTATCCTCACAGTGAGTATATCTATAAGGAAAAGCAATGATCATCTGTACAAGAAACTATTAATGCAACAGAAACTAAAGAAGAGCTATTGTCTATGTGAACAACAGTTTTCTAGGACATAGGAACTCCAGAAACATGAGCTAAATGTATCTATGCTACTCAGTTTCAACATGACAATTCTAGAAAACAAATACTAATTTCATCATTTAGCTGCTTCAACTAATTCATAAAAGATAATAGCCCGCATGTAAAAATATCCCTTCATGTTTCCAAACTGTAAAGACTGTCTGCTGTTTGTTAAACTAGTCAAGTATCCAAAAGGTGCAGCTACAAATTAATGATTATTACACTCATAGCAAGTAATTCTTGCATACTTTAAGAATATTGAACAATAAATGGGAGCATACATTTAAGCTGATGTGATTTTAAATGTGATTTGAGGACTATTGAAAATCTACCTGTGCAAACAAGCCCTGGAATAATGACTTCCTGCAAGGGGAAATGAAAGATATTTTTAAAGTCTAGGAAAGCCTGCCTGACACGTTAGTCTCTGCTCTGCAGAGCAAATCCCTTGAATGCCTTAGAAAAGATTGATTTCTGATGTAAAGGTGCATTTAATCATAGCTTTGGAAGTTTGAAAAGTGTCTGTGAAGGCCTGCCTCTCAGTGGATTGGAAATCTATTAGTGTATAGCCAAGAGGTCACTGGATAGCAGGCATAAGACTTTTCAAGGGTTCAGATGCAAAATTTGATGGGACATACCAAGGCACTACATTTCTAAACACATAGTACCAAAGTTTTTTCAACAGAAATGAGACTAACAGATACAACCCTGTGAGCACATTGCTGCTGCCCCATTGTTTAGCAGTGGTAGATAAAACAGAAGATGTAAAAGTATCACCATTGATAGTGACATTCAGTTATTCTGTAGGCTGCGGGGGGGGGGGGAATGGTTTTCAAGCTATAGGTCATGACCCCTTTGCAGTCTAATGACCCTTTCATATGGATCGCTTAAGACCTTCAGAAAACACAGATATGTACACTATGGTTCATAACCATAGCAAAATCACAGTTATGAAGCTGCAACAAAAATAATTTTATGGGAGGGGGAGGTCCCATAACACAAAGAACTGCAGTAAAGGGTTGCAGCATTAGGAGGGTTGAGAACCACTGCTCTGAAATCTGTGTTGGTGTCCCTTGCCTATATGACAGAAAAGGTTCAGTTTTTCTTTTAGCGTGGTTTTTCTCCTGTCGCTATTCTCTCTGTTGCTATAAGCTATGATTTACTTTGTATCTGAGGCAGTCCGCCATCCAATTATTCACACTCTCGGTTTGCAGTCTTCCTTAGGACAACAAGGCCACTCAACTGAATGTTTAGCTTCATTCTCTTTGCAATGATCACTTTCTTTTATTTCCAACACAGGTGCCATGTGACAAAGTCCCAACCTGTTCCATGTCTAGCTCCATGGCTAGTCTTTAGTTTCTTTGTTTACTTGTAGACTAATCCATGACATAGTAATGGAAGGGAAATCTGAAATATTTACACGATGGAGAAATGTTAGGGGCTGGTAGAGGACAGATAAAAAGACTGAGGTTCTGAGTTACTGTGTGTGGCTCAGGTACTACTGGCCCCTGCCCAGCTGTAAGATTAGGGAGTGGTATGTCTGTTTGAATGGGTGTATATGCAGATGTATCAACCTAATTAGCACTTTAAATTCTCTGAGCAAATATCCCTGCACCCACAGTTTATCTTTGACTTCGCTTCCCTTCCTTTCCCTTTCCTTTCCTTCCCTTTCCTTCCCTTTGCCCCCCTCTCTTCCTTTCCCATCTATTCTCTCCTTTCTACTTTCCCTTTCCCCCTTTCCCCCTTTCCCCCTTTCCC